>NW_013757300.1:0-2862 GCF_000517525.1 Limulus polyphemus | reverse complement strand
TACGAACTTAGTATTCCCACGTCACCATTAGGGTACCATAGTTTACATAATCATACATGAATTTGGCGGTGACATGGGAATACTAAGTTCGCGCATTATTATGTAAACTATGTTCCCCTGGTGGTGACATTGGAATACTAAGTTAATGTATGATTATGTAAATTATGTTTCCCTGGCGGTGACATGGGAATACTAAATTCGCCTATGATTATGTAAACTATGTTCCCCTGGTGATGACACTAAAATACTAAGCTCTTGTATGATTATGTAAACTATGTTCCCCTTGCGGTGACATGGGAATACTAAGTTAATGTATGATATGTAAACTATATTCCCCTGGCGTTGACATGGGAATACTAAATTCGCCTATGATTATGTAAACTATATTCCCTTGGCGTTGACATGGGAATACTAAATTCGCCTATGATTATGTAAACTATGTTCCCCTGGTGATGACACTAAAATAGTAAGTTAATGTATGATATGTAAACTATATTCCCCTGGCGTTGACATGGGAATACTAAATTCGCGTATGATTATGTAAACAACGTTCCCCTGGCATTGACATGGGAGTATTAAAAAATCCCAGAGTCGACTGTTACAATTCAGCCGGAGAACATTACAACCAAATCCCAGAGTCGACTACTACAACTGTGCTGGAGAACATTACAACCAAATCCCAGAGTCGACTACTACAACTGTGCCGGAGAACATTACAACCAAATCCCAGAGTTGACTGCTACAACTCAGCCGGAGAACATTACAACCAAATCCCAGAGTCGACTGTTACAACTCAGCCGGAGAACATTACAACCAAATCCCAGAGTTGACTATTGAAGACTAGCTAGTCTCCTACATGCTGTGACGTTTTATTTTGTTTGTTTGTTTCTAAGCACAAAGTTACACAATAGGCTACCTGTGCTATGCCCACTACATTATCGGAACCCTTTTTTAGCATTATAAGCCTTCATATTTATCGCTGAGCTACTGGCGGAGTGGGGTGGAGGCATGCTTTTAGGAAATAGTGAACTGTTCCAGTGAGCTGGACCCAAGAAAAGCCCAGAAAAAAAGAGTCTTTGAAAGAAACACTTTTGTAAGGTGTCTGTACTTAAACTATTTAGTGTTCCTAGGGTTGGTATTTGAGATTATGAGCAGAAAACTGGGAACTTTAAGTGACTGTTGTCATCACTTCTCTCTTTAAAGGATGATAAATTTGAGACGTAATTTACATTTTAAGTTAATCATTTGTGTAGTTTTTCACAAGCCCCCCCAGTGTCTGCGGAATTACAACGCTAGAATCCGGGTTTCGATACCCGTGGTGGGCAGAGCACAGATAGCCCATTGTGTAGCTTTGTGCTTAATTACAAACAAACAAACAAATAGTTTTTCACTTCTATTGTTCGGTTCAGCTATATTTGTATTTGCTAAATTATCAACATCCTAATGATTAGTAAATATCAAGAAGATACTTCAAGATGGTAATACTAAGTTCACGTATGATTATGTAAACTATGTTCTCCTGGCGGTGACATGGGAATACTAAGTTAATGTATGATATGTAAACTATGGTCCCCTTGGTTGTAATGTTCTCCGGCTGAGATTTAGCAGTCAACTCTGGGATTTGGTTGTAATGTTCTTCGGCTGAGATGTAGCAGTCGACTCTGGAATTTTCTTGTGAACACTAGGAGTCGGCTTTAACTGATAATCTTTTATTGTCAACACCAGGTGTCGGCCTTAACTGATAATCTTTTATTGTCAACACTAGGAGTTGGCCTTAATTGATAGTCTTTTATAGTCAACACCAGGTGTCGGCCTTAACTGATAATCTTTTATTGTCAACACTAGGAATCGACCTTAATTGATAGTATTTTATAGTCAACACTAGAAGTTGGCCTTAACTGATAGTCTTTTATTGTCAACACTAGAAGTCGACTTTAACTGATAGTCTTTTATTGTCAACAACAAGTGTCGGCCTTAACTGACAATATTTTATAGTCAACACTAGGAGTCGCCCTTAACTGACAATATTTTATAGTCAACACTAGAGTCGGCTTTAACTGATAATCTTTTATAGTCAACACTAGGAGTCGGCCTTAACTGATAGTCTTTTATTGTCAACACTAGGAGTTCGCTTTAACTGGTAGTTTTTATTGTCAACACCAGGTGTCGGCCTTAACTTATAGTCTTTTATTGTCAACACTAGAAGTCGGCCTTAATTGACAGTATTTTATAGTCAACACTAGGAATCGCCCTTAACTGACAATATTTTATAGTCAACACTTGGAGTCGGCCTTAACTGATAGTCTTTTATAGTCAACACTAGGAGTCGCCCTTAACTGACAATATTTTATAGTCAACATTAGGAGTCGCCCTTAACTGACAATATTTTATAGTCAACACTAGGAGTCGGCTTTAACTGGTAGTTTTTTATTGTCAACACTAGAAGTCGGCCTTAATTGACAGTATTTTATAGTCAACACTAGGTGTCGGCCTTAAACTGATAGTCTTTTATAGTTAACACTAGGTGTCGGCCTTGACTATCTCGGATGCTCTTTATCACAGTCAGGATCACCTTCACTAGGATCAAGGTTGTGAACTCCAGAAGGAAAGAACATGTCTTTGTATTAGAAACCTGAAAACACCATATCTAGAAGCCGTTAGTTTATACACTAATGGAGTTAAACACTTAATGATTCATATCAGTGATACCGTCACCAAATCTAGAAGCCATACACTAATGGAGTTAAACACTTAATGATTCATATCAGTGATACCGTCACCATATCTAGAAGCCTTTAGTTTATACATTAATGGATTTAAACACTTAATGATTCATATCAGTGATACCGTCACCATATCTAG
>NW_013757299.1:0-994 GCF_000517525.1 Limulus polyphemus | reverse complement strand
ACAAATGAAATATCTATGTATATATTTGGACAATGAGTCACTGCAAAAGGTATAACATTCTCTTTAGGTTCACTAATCTGTCAGTTTAAATGTTTTTACTGCAAAAGGTATAACATTCTCTTTAGGTTCACTAATCTGTCAGTTTAAATGTTTTTTTTATTAAAAAAGTTCTTCTTAGCAATTTCAAAGCCTCTTAATATATTTTTATTCCGGATTGTGACACTGAATCAAATTTTCTTCAGTTGTAATCATCTATCAACTCTCTTTCTTCATTGGAGACCAAACGATATAATCTACTTGTAAGATTTACTGGAACATTTAATTTTATATGTTTGAGATGATTATTAAAAATATACACATTGATGAGAGTTTGTGGGTTAATAAAAAATATCAGTTACAATTTTTGTTTCTGGTAAAGCACTTACCAACACATCTAACAAGGACAGTCCTGGTAAAGCACTTACCAACACATCTAACAAGGACAGTCCTGGTAAAGCACTTACCAACACATCTAACAAGGACAGTCCTGGTAAAGCACTTACCAACACATCTAACAAGGACAGTCCTGGTAAAGCACTTACCAACACATCTAACAAGGACAGTCCTGGTAAAGCACCTACCAACACATATAACAAGGACAATACTTTATCATTTCTTTCGAAGATAAACGCCCCCCCCCCCCAGTGGCACAGCGGTGTGTCTGCGGATTACAACGCTAGAATCCGGGTTTCGATACCCGTGGTGGACAGAGTACAGATAGCCCATTGTGTAGCTTTGTGCTTAATTGCAAACAAACAAACTTTGAAAATAAACTTAATTTATTTGTTTATTGATTTTAAAATCCCAACAAACTTATTAATATCTTGAGTGTCTTTCCATGTTACAAAACAGTCGTCTGAAAATCTTCAAAACGTTTTTACGCGAACAACAAAATTATCTTCAAAATAATTAGGTAGAATGATAAATAATTGTAATTAGAAACGTCTCATAGTGA
>NW_013757298.1:0-2786 GCF_000517525.1 Limulus polyphemus | reverse complement strand
GTTTGATACGCCACCTCTTGTTTCCATCTTCTTCTTCTTTTTATTTTTATTTTTCATCCCACTTCTGACACCAATTTGTTACGTCTTTGGTCGTTTGTTAATTACCGGTAAAAATTCTTTCCGAAGAACTTCAGCGATACAAGTCCTTTCTTAAATAAAACTAGTTTATTCTTTCTCAATTCAACTTTGCAATACACTTAATTTCCACAGTCACTTTAACTTAAACACACGCTATAATTCACCGTGAAGTTAACTACCTGTTACGACAGCGGAATTCACGTGACGCTGGTAACACGTAATGAGTATCTAGAACGTTCGTGAAGGCTCGAGTGTTTACCAGACACCCTCTATTTCGTATATATAAGACTGGCGAGAAGTAACGGCACACATAGATAGATAATTGCAGACAGGCAGAGATAGAAACGGTCAAGCGCGGTAGTAACTAAAGTGCTTCAGTTTAGATATTATTGATTAATTTATTTTTGTGTGTGAATATTTTATTATTGTTTAGTTTTGTTATAACAAGAGTTAAAAGCAGACGATTGTAGGAAGTTTTGTTAATAATTCATTGATGTTGAGACTATCGAATGTCACGTGCAATACATTGACGTCGAGAGTATAGAAGGCGGGCAGTTGATTAAGCGATAAAGATGTAAATAGTCTGAGACAGACAATAGCAGACAGATAATACAAAAAAGTGTAAAGTTACAAGGGAAGGAAAAGATCGAATAACAAGCAACTAAAAACATTTTGTATATGTAAAGTGATGTAGAGCTGACAGTGCTAAAAAGAATGTAAACAATAATATAGGAATGATATAGCTATACATATATCATCCCTACATGACTTTCAATATTAAAATTTAATCTTACACTATTAAATGCATATTTGACTTTACTATTGCTGCTGTTGGAAGTTCTATATTCCTGATTGTTGGTATGCAATTTGTTTATCATAATATCATGTTTGTGTCATACAGGCATCAATGTAGTGTAGCTAAGGGCCTGGGACATAAGTACAAGGAAATCCAAGTTGAGTCAAAACATGTCTTGATTATTACAGACTTTCGCTACGAGATCGTTCGAATTGACCGACCTCTAACCATTTCGTACTCATGAATTTTACAGTGTAGCGTTAAATTTTAATATTGAAAATCATGTAGGGGTGATTTATGTATAACTTTATTATCCCTATATTCTTGTTTGCATTCTTTTTTGGCACTGTCATCCCTACATCAATTTACATTTACAAAGTGTTTTTTTATTACTTGTCATACTAAAACTGTGCCAATGAATATGTCATTATATAAAAGATTGGTGACGTTTTTTCCCCCGATTGAAAGTTATTATAGTCTATGATTGTGTGTAATAAAAGTGAATATTATATGTATTGATTTTTTTTGCTCCTTCACTGCATACACAATATAGGGATTGCTCCCTAAAGACACCGATTGTATAGTGTACAAAGCATTGAGTATTTTACATGTTACATTCATCTAATGTTCATCTATTATTAGCTGTTAATTCTTGTTTCAACTTGTGCTTAAGTTTTTTTAAAGGAATATCAGATTAAAAAAAAATAACTTCAAGGGGTAATGATAACATCGTTTAATCTACTAATTACTATTAGTTATTACAACTAAGCGATGACATCGTGCACTGCCCAGAAATACAAAGAGTGGATTTATGTTTAAATTGACGTTAATAATAAATTCATTGTAGAGTTATCTCAAATGAAACAAAAAGAAGAAAGATGAACAATTTGGTGGATTGGTTACTTTCTGATTTGATATCTTAGTCATGGTTTCTTTAATATCCCATGCTCCTCAACCATCTTGAAATCAACATATACTGTATTGTTAATAACTATAAAGCCTTTTCAGTCTAAAAACTGCTAAACGTTAATTTTCCAGAAATAAGAGTCGCATCAGACATACAGACACAAACGATTCAGATAGTGTGTTAATGCGTTGTTAATTGACAGAGTTTGATGAAGAAATTGATGAATGACTAAAAGCTATCGATATTGCACGTGTAAAAACGTCATACATTCACAGATTACTGAAACAAACAGCAAGTTTTTAAGAAAGACTCTATGAACAAAGTACGAGTGGTATATTCCTTTATTTATATTAAGGTTCACAAAACCCGTTCGTTTTTCTGTTATGTTAGCGTGAACACATTAATGACAGTTATTATAATACTTATCTAGTTGTTATGCTCCAAACATGTCTATTGAATGTATGAAGAATCTTTAGCATTTCAGCATTATATAAAGTTTCAATGTCAGAAAAAACATCTAATTGTTTCTTCTTTTTAGACTACAAAATTACTTGAAGTCTATTCAGAATGCATCTTACTCGAGTTAAGAAAGAGTGAGAAGAGATAGATTGGACTTAGTAATACCAAAGTCCGACAGGAAAATACGGGAGTCTATTACGTTTTATCTGGACACTGCTGAATTGAAACTATAACCAGTTTTTCTAATAATTTATGATAGAGGGTAAAATTATTACTTTCGATTTGCCAATATTAATACATTTTTCTTGCATTATTTAAATTCATTTACAAATAATATGTTAGTTTGTTTGTTGTAAAGCACAAAGCTACATAATAGAATTATCTGTTCTCTGTCCACCGTAGATATCGAAACCCGATTTATAGGGTTATAAATCGACTGATTTAACGCTGAGCCATCAGTGTGCCACTTACAAATAAATGGAATGTGTCCACCCCCCCTCTCTCTCTCTATATATATATATATATATATACACACTAATTTAACTT
>NW_013757297.1:0-991 GCF_000517525.1 Limulus polyphemus | reverse complement strand
CTGTAGTTTATCGTTATATTTAGCAACTGTACTTTGAAATAGTATAAAGACTGATGTAAATTCATTTTAATCTGCTTTAGATACTGAAGATGGAATCTGATAGAATTCTGAAGAGAACATATAATTTAATAAGTTTACCATATCCAAATCTTCTAAGATTAACTCCCCACAATCATTTTTAAAAGGCTCAGTCCCCATAGTAACATTTTGCTTACCCATCATATACCTAAAGAATTCCTTATTGTTTGATTTAAATCTCTCAGCCAACCCTCTTTCACATGCAGTTTTTGCCATTTTAACTTTCTTTTTTAACCAGTTCTTTTGATTTCCTATAGTCCTGCAAGTCCATATTATTTCCAGAAAGTTTAAATTTCTGGAATTTGTTATGTTTATCCCTACTATGATCTCTTAAACCTTTACTAAATCATATTGGCTTATTCCGCTCTGATGCCTTTTCTTTTTTCTGTAGGAAATATGTATGTTCTGTATGCATATCAGTTTTCCCTAAATGCTTCCCACACCTATTCAAGATCCCCTCCCAACTCTTCAGTCTAATCTATAGAAGCCAGATCATGTCTAATTCCATCAAAATTGGTTTCCTGAAATTTAGAATCAGGGTACTATTCTTCTACATGTAGTAAAATTCCAAACCTAATAGTGCAATGGTCCCTTGTACTTATATGCTCACCAACCACAACTCTGTCTATCATATTCACATCGATTGCTAATATTAAATCTAATATAGCTTCCTCTCTTGTAGGTTCCATCACTAGTTGTTATATAAAAGTATCCTGAACAATTTCCAAAAACCTACCCTCCTCATTGTCCGACTCAAAATTTTCCCAATCAATACCCCTGAAATTAAAAATGTCCCATATTAACAACATCTTTTTCAGGTACTATTCTGATCTCATTATACAGTTTCTCAACAACTTCCATACAAGACTTTTCCTTTTATATCCACTAACCCAAAATGACAACCTCAGTGCTA
>NW_013757296.1:0-993 GCF_000517525.1 Limulus polyphemus | reverse complement strand
AAAACTCCTGTAAAGGTATTTCGTCATTAACTTTTGTCAAATTTTTGCTATTTATTGTACAAATGTTCTGATAAAAATACACTACATTTTGCAGCTTAAACATTAAATGAAAACATAGCCAAGACGTTCACCCTACTTCGCAATTAGAAATAGCCAAAAATATATAATAGCTTAACCAAAATCTTTGTTGTCTTCATGTGTATAATATTGTAGTGGTTTATAATGGAAAATTTAATTCTAAAATAGTCGCTAGATGACAGCATGATCTATTTAGGTAATTTGGAAATTTCTAATAAAAATCACGTAAACTGCAATTATTTTTTCACATTCCTTCCAATGTTTAATTGGAAATAAAAATACTGGACAATGACTTGTTAGAGACAGAAAATAGATCTAAAATGTTATTTTTACATATTTTTGATTTTGAATTCGAAATGGACAAATTAGGAGGATTGTAAAAAAAAGAAATAAAACACATATAGTTTACGTGATTTTTATCATACATTTTAAGCCTAGTGGTTTTTAATATTTTACTGTACAGTAAATATACTTACTGAAAACACAATTATACACACATATATATATATATAATATATGTGTTAATGTAATCATTTCTGAACACAAACTGCAGCAGTATTCTGAAACTTGCAATATTTAAAGCACTATATTTTCAAGTTATATCTGGAGAAAACAAATCGTTATTATTCCGACTTAATTTTGTTTTTTATGCAATAAAAGAAAATTTATTCTATAGGACTTGACTTTAAAATGCTCACGTTTAAACATATATGACACTGCACCATTTCTTTAAAGAAACAAAGAAATGACAGCGTAATCGTGTTTTCATCGAGATATACAAATCTATTTCGTATTGATAATCACTATTAATTATAGTATTTGGGCACTTGTGTATAAAGTTAAAATCATAAATAATATTTCAACGTTAAACTGGTACACAATTAAAAACATTTTATTAGGCCTATCTATGGCCTT
>NW_013757295.1:0-1012 GCF_000517525.1 Limulus polyphemus | reverse complement strand
GTGGATACCATATAGTAAAATGGTTTGTGTACACGTAAAGCTTAGCAACGTATGGAGACGCTGGTGACACAGATGTATTAATATCACAGTAAAGAGTTTTGATGTACAACTGTACCAGTGTGAAGAAAATTACTGCAGTCTGTATTGCCGTAATTTTAAGGAATGTGATAAAATGGCTTGGACGTAAAATGTACCAGTGTGAAGAAAGTTACTGCAGTCTATAACACATTATTAATAATAATAATAAGACAAACAGAGCAGGAAATGCCAATGTACGCTATTACTTATTACTTTATCATTATGATTGTTACGTATTAGAATTTCAAATAGCCTCAAATTGAGTTGAATTGTAATTTAGATTTAGTAGTTAAATATTTGCCGATATATCTCCAATTTATGATATTTGCCAACAAAATTGATACATACAGTTTTCTTCTTTTTTAATACAAATATATTTTAATACACAAACAATAATAATACAATTAACAATAACAGTTATTACAAATAATGATTTATATACAAAAGTTTTACAAACTTGCAAGCAATATAAAGTCTTCTTTCTAGTCTGGAACTTCCTTGATATCTTACCGAGGGTTGACGATAAGCGAGTTAATTTTGAGTTGACGTAGGTATAATTCAATTAACATGGAGCAAGCTAGCCATGTAGTCCTCGCTGATCACAGGTCGAGTTTCCACCGATGACTTTAGGTAATGTTTTCATAAAAATACTAATGTCTGATGTGAATCCACTGAAGTTAAATGATTTGTAATGTTCGAAATTTATAAATGTTCCTGGTCAAATAGCTGAAGTGTCCCGCTTGATAAGCGTTAAATCACAGTTATAGCTTCCGAAATTTATAGCACACCAATTACAGCAACACAATAATAGGTACTCTTTTTTTTTTAGGCGCGTCGCGTTGGTTATATTTATAGGAGTGTGGAGAGTCTCTCGAAAGTTCGGATTACGTAACAATACTAACACAGTACACTAGAGTTTACGTTCACATATATT
>NW_013757294.1:0-995 GCF_000517525.1 Limulus polyphemus | reverse complement strand
GACATGAGAAAGTTAGTATACATTTGGTGATGGTATTTGTATTACATAAAGAAGTTAATACATATTTTATAAGTACCGATGGTACATAAAAAAAGAGATTACTCTTGATGGTGGTTTTTTTAATCCATGAGGAAGTTAGTAGACATTTTATTGAGGTTCCTGTAATATATGAAAAATTTAGTACACATTTTATAGTGGTTCCAGTAATACATGAGGAAGTTAGTAGACATTTGATGGAGGTACTTGTAATACATGAGGAAGTAAGTAGACATTTGATGGTGGTACCTGTAATACATGCGGAAGTCAGTGAACATTTGATGGTGGTAACTGTGTTACATGCGCAAGTCAATAGACATTTTATGGTATATGTAATACATGAGGAAGTTTGTAGACATTTGATGGTGGTACCTGTAATACATGAGGAAGTCAGTGAACATTTGATGGTGGTACCTGTATTACATGAGGAAGTTAATTCACATTTGATAAGTACCCATGATATATAAAAAAATGAGTTTACACTTGATTGTGGTATTTGTAATATATAAGGAAGTTAGTAGACATTTTATGATTGAACCTGTAATACATGAGGAAGTTAGTAGACATTTGATTGTGGTACCTGTAAGACATGAGGAAGCTAGTATACATTTGATTGTTCTACTTGTAATAAATTAGGAAGTTAGTAGACATTTGACTGTGGTACCTGAAAGACATGAGGAAGCTAGTATACATTAGCTGGTATTACTTGTATTACATGAGGAAGTTAATACGCATTTGATAAATGCCTATGATATTTAAAAATGAGTTTACGCTTGACTGTGATATATGAAATACATAAGGAAGTTAGTAGACATTTCATGGTGGTATTTGTAACAAATGACGAAGTTAGTAGACATTTGATGGTTGTACTTGTAATACATGAAAAAGTTAGTAGACATTTGACTGTGGTACCTGTAAGACATGAGGAAGCTAGTATACATTTGGTGGTGGTACTTTTA
>NW_013757293.1:0-994 GCF_000517525.1 Limulus polyphemus | reverse complement strand
ACACTTCACTAACGGTGCCTACTGCTCGCTTGAATCAATTATCTGTCTCTA
Organism: Limulus polyphemus; assembly: GCF_000517525.1. Lineage (NCBI taxonomy): Eukaryota > Metazoa > Arthropoda > Merostomata > Xiphosura > Limulidae > Limulus > Limulus polyphemus. The sequence continues at coordinate 943 of NW_013757293.1, read as the reverse complement.
TATCTATCTATCTGCAATTTTGTCTCTCCTTTATTTGCCGGGCTTATATACTGAAAAAGAGGGCACCTAGAACAGACTAGAGTTGACCAGGAAAAGTCAAGATCCTTCCAGAATCTCATGACGTGTTACCAGCGTCACGTGACTTCCCCTGTCGTAACACTGTCCGTTCCTTAGTATTGTTTGTTCCGAACAATAGCCACTTACATTAAACCAATAGATAATTAACAATAACTTAATTAAATGTACAGAATTTACAAACACAAAATTGAAATTCAACAAAGTCTCTTAATTTTACGGAACGTATCTTCTTTCGTACTGGTCTCTGTCTCATTGGCTTCTGCTTCACGTGGGGTTCATCTGCTCCATCAGGAAATGTCCTATTATCGGTAACAGTCACATCAGTGGTAGTAACTTAATAAAGGGCTTCACTGTTTCCCTTCTCAAAACCTGGTAGAGTTTCTTCTTCGACAGTGGCTTTTTCAGGTGACACGTCTTCAGCAGCGTCATTTTTTCGTTGTTCACTTCGTTCCAACTGAAATGTCCTGGACCGTGATAACGCCAAAGCCTGTTGGCATGCACCACCTTTGGCTTACCTCGTCGACCACAGGAAAGTCACGTCTGAGAGACGATCCACTATGTCATATGGACCTTCCCATGGAAAAGACAACTTAGGAGACTTCCCATGGTCTTCCTGGGATTATACAACCACACCTTGTCTCCTGGTACAAAGCTGACTTCAGTAGACCTCTTATCATAACGTATCTTCATGGAATCAGCAGACGTTTTCAAGTTTGAACACATTTGATGATGAATATCATCTATCATTTCAGATAACACTTTCACGAACTCTGACACATTTTCAGGCAACTCTTCGTAAGGTGGGCGTCTTGTTATCAGATCCACTGGCAACCGAAGTTTCCAACCAAACATCAACTTTGCTGGA
>NW_013757292.1:0-2240 GCF_000517525.1 Limulus polyphemus | reverse complement strand
AGTTGCTTCTGGAAAATACTGCATGGGATATACGTGACTTTTATATTTCTTATATAGTAGCTTAAGTCATGCTGCATGGCTTATCTGTTTATATTAATCATTATTTGAAAAATTAACTCAAAATAGATATATTTTTTAGGAAAGAAGTTGATCCACGATTGTTAGGGTTAAGAGTTACCGAGTGGCAAAGTCTTTACATGAATTAGACTTAGGACTTTGAACTGTACATAAAAACATTTTAATTTTGTTTCATAAATATATTTTTATTTCAAATTTATGTTTATGTTTCATTCCAGTCGTACTTTTGTGTTTATTGTGCCGAATAAACCGTGGGGTCAGCAGCGTGAACTTCGTACATTGTCCGTAAACTATCTCACCCCTTTTGGTGGTCACTCTCGTTCAACCGAGCACGAGCGCATTTGAACGTTACTGTATATATGATAGTAAGAAAGCTTTTCGGTACTTGAATATAATTTCTTTGAACTATCAAACAAGTTTATTTCAACATATGTCCGTGTAGTTTGTTTCAGAATAGAGACAAAACTAATTGCCACTACTAAAAAATGTATGTAACAGTTTATAGTACAGGTGGTTTCAATAAACATCGCCTGAGCCTGACCCCTTGTTACTTGATACATCCTGTTAGAAGAGATTACCAAACGATACAGACACCATAAATTACAAAGAAAATTACTTTACACCACTTAAAAGATTAGTCCTGGTCACATTCCTCTCATTACAGGCAAGATTTATGTATTGAGACCCCCAACTGTGAGAATGTGATAGCTTCCCTGTATTATTGAGATGAATGTATTTAGCCTGTTTCACAACCAACATATGGGTTTTATTGTTGTCACTACTGAGTTTGAACCATTTGCAAATTATCAGAATAAACTATATATATATATATCAGTTAGACTGTTTTGTATCTAACGCAATAACAACAGAAGTGTGGGTCTTACTACAAAGCAAAGATTGTAAGAAGGAAAAATATAAAATTATTTTGTGGTACTGGTACTAGTAGTATTACATACAAATCACAGAAGTTTTTCATTCTAAATACTGAATCACATTATTATTATTATCAACTAAATATAAAATTATGCTATATTATTGAGCTTAAAACTACAAATTTAAATTCAAAGGAATATAAAAAATCACAAATTCTTTCAGTAAATAATATTTGTAAATAAACCTAAACAATAAATGAGTATTTTATTTTTAACTAGGATTTCATGTTTATATAGGATCTGTATATTACTTGAAACCACAAGAAGTATACGTGATTATTAAAAAAATTAAAAATAGATAAAATTTGCATTTTATGGAGGATACAATTTTTTTGGGGATTTCAAAATAATGTATTAAAACATTAAAAGTAATAAGTTCAAATCTGTAGCAAATATAAATATTGTAATCATTTCTTATAAATACGATTTTCTAATGTAATTTTCGAAGATATTAAAGATCATTAATGCAAAAAAAAACTAAATTTATTAAAAGTAATAGGCTTTATGTTTCTTAAACTACCTACATTTGTCAAAGTATTTATGAATTTTCGAAAATATTAGTCCACTAGTTTTATTGTTGGAATGAAATATAGCAAGACTTGCATTGCCTACTAAGAAAGTTAGTAGCCAGTAGTCATTGAGTTAAATGTACAGAATTTACAAACACAAAATTAAAATTAAACAAAGTCTCTTAATTTTACGGGACGTATCTTCTTCCATACTGGTCTCCATCTCGTTAGCTTCTGCTTCACTTGGGGTTCATCTGCTCAAGCAAGAAATGTCCTATTATCGGTAACAGTCACATCAGTGCTAGTAACTTCATTAAGGGCTTCACTGTTTTCCTTCTCAAAACCGGGTAGAGTTTCTTCTTAGACAGTGGCTTTTTCAGGTGACATGTCTTCAGTGGCGTCATTTGTTTCATTGTTCCCTTCATTCCAACTGAAATGTCCTGGACCGTGATAATGCCAAAGCCTGTTTGCATGCACCACCTTTGGCTTACCTCGCCGACCACATTTTACCCGAAAAGTCACGTCTGAGAGACGTCCACTATGTCATATGGGCCTTCCCATGGAGAAGACAACTTAGGAGACTTCCCTTTGGTCTTCCTGGGATTATACAACCACACCTTGTCTCCTGGTACAAAGCTGACTTCAATAGATTTCTTATTATAACATAGCTTCATGGAATCTGCAGACGTTTTTAAGTTCAACTGCACCTGGCAACCGAAGT
>NW_013757291.1:0-994 GCF_000517525.1 Limulus polyphemus | reverse complement strand
GAGTCTAATATTTTATAAAGATTAGTTTAATTTGAAAGTGATACAATAAATATTATATATCGTAAGAATTAGCTTTATTTGAAAGTGGCACGATAAGTCTGATATAAGTCAAGTGTGCGTCAAGTTGATTTTAGTTGTAAATACACAGCGATGTATTAACGATCAGAACAAAAAGTAGGAAGGGTGCTTAGTGAAGAAGGAGGTGCTTAGTGGAGCAGGGGGTGCTTACTGGAGCAGGTCAGTAAAGAAAGTGCTAGACAAGATGGAACACAGGGTGAATTAATTCTAAATACACAATAGGGCGATTAATTCCAAATACAACATATAGTGGAATAATTCTAAACACAACACATTAATAATTTGTTCTAAATACAATATACTGATGATTGATTCTAAATACAATATACTGATGATTGATTCTAAATGCATTATATGTGGATTATTTGTAAATACAACATATTGATGATTTAATTTTAAATACAACATATGGTGGATTTATTCCAAATTCAAAATATTGATGAGTAATTATAAACATGACAGAATGATGATTAATAATAAAAACATCAGATTGACGATTTAATATAATATAGGGTCGATTAATTCTAAGTCGAAAATATTGAGTATTAATTGTAAATACACTATTAGACAATCCTTATACAGATAAAAGCATGAGTGCTATATTCTATCTTAGGAGACGACCAACCACTTATGGTAATTACATAAGTAATATTCCATACGCACAAATCAACTTCCATATTATTGTTCCTTACTCAGAGGCTTGAAATATTCTACTAGCTACGGTTCCAATATGCCCAGATATACTCATAAACAGTGTAGTAAACACATGCAAGAAGAGTTAGACCTCATGTCCCTCCCAAAACGTTAGTCATTACGTTATAACAGCCACGTGACATACCAGACAAATAAACAGGACACGTTCCAGATTTTAACTTGTTGGTATATAAATATTGTATTACTTAATTGGAGAACAGTA
>NW_013757290.1:0-1113 GCF_000517525.1 Limulus polyphemus | reverse complement strand
GCTTTTATGTTATTGTACAAAAGATAGGGAAAAAAAGAAAGATATGGCTTAAGATGAAACTGAAACACAACGATATTTGTAAACAGAAAACATCGGTAAAATAAATACATATTTTACAACAGTTTAACAATCGTAAATATCATGATCAAATGAAAACCCACTACGTAGATGACAACTAGAAACTAGGTCATCAATTGTTTAAATTTAATTTTATATATCAAACTAATTAAAAGTATTTATTGTCATAAAGTATTTTACAATAATAGAACACTTATAATGATTACTATACTCTGAATTATAAGTTGGGTACCCGAGATATTAACGACATTTTAGTCTGTAAAGTTTTAAAATACATTTTACTTCTAAAACAATGACATGGTAGAAAACACGTCATTACAGAGTATATTTTAGTAACGATAAATACTAACAAAACTAAAACCACAATTTCTCTTGATTTTCTGAAAAACGATTTTTATCATTAAACTGTTAATATGATTTATTAATTAGAATGATAAATTTAAGGAAGTTTAAATTCTAATTTTGACAGTAAGTTTACGGACTTACAACGCTAAAATTCTGGGTTGGATTCCAAGCGGTGGACAGATCAGAAAATCCAATGTGGCTTTGCTCTCAAACACATAACTAACTAATGTTTTGACAAAATAATTTAATATTAAGCTTAAATTAAGTTTGAAAGCCATGGTTAATTGAATATTAAAGTTTCGAGTTATTTCATGTAGTGTGGTGTTAAGAAATGTATATGAATGACATTTTATATGAGAAGTATAATTATATGTTTTACAAATATAAACCTAAACAACAACAACAATAACAAAATTTTAAGAAATGTATTATAAGTTCAAGGAACAACTGGGCACATCAAACATTATATCGGAAAGGATTATGAAGATGATCTTAAATGTTTAAAAAACGATTAAAATTACATATTGCCATTGAAATAGTTGACAAAATTTAAATACAATTCAATAACATGATTGATAAAATGTCGCATAATTTTAGGATAAAACAACTGAGTTTGGAGTTTTTCAACTTACTTGTATGATGACAGATAGACAGGGAAACTGAGTGATTACACGATAACTTTGTATACAA
>NW_013757289.1:0-993 GCF_000517525.1 Limulus polyphemus | reverse complement strand
TTTTTTCTATGACAATTTATCATTTTCATCTACTAAATCCTGTGATACTACCATTCTTGGCTTACTAGTAACATTTTCTCATATAACTTGAGGTTAATAATTACATTAGAATTTTATATTAACATTAGCCTGTTAAAAAGCTAATTTTGTGAACTTATTTGCTTAGAAATTTGGAAATAACCACATATTTGTAGACCTGATCACAAATGCTTTAAATAAGCATTATATAAATTTGATAGGAGTTTGTTGTACCACAGCGATGTGGTTGAAATTTTTTCACATGTTTTAACAATGAAAACTAATGGCCTTAAAGGTAAAAAATAGTTTTAGCATGTAATATGAGAACAGTACCCAAATATATAGATATACATATTTTTCACCATAGATTTTTATTAATTTAGAAATCAGTGATTAGTTTTGTTCACACAAGGATCTAAAATTCTGAACTTCCTGCATAGCAGTAGTCAGTGAAGGTTGGCATGTGATGTCAATCTTGCTAAACAGTTCTTGTTACACTTCTGTTATTATTGCATGGTTTGCTATTTCAGCTTGCAAATGTCTTAATTTTGTGGAGTATAGTGTAAAAACAGTGAAGGAACAAGAAGGAGTTTCTTTAGGTTTCTCAAAGTTCAGAAACTGAGAAGCCTGTGGATGGAAAGTGTGGGAGTCCAGTGAAACAGCTTTAGCATGTTTAGTTTATTTTCAATGCACAAATTATGAGGTGAATCCTGAATTCATAAAGATTAAAACATTAAAGATAAATGTGGCATTTTTCTTCAGTTATACAGAGGGGAAAAGGACTGAAGAGGGATTATCACTAGAAATTCAAATTAAAAGAGGAAAACACCAGGGATGTGTCCTTTCCCCATGTCTATTTAATTTGTACACAGAAAACATTTTTCACAACATTGAGAGTAACAAAGGTATTAAGATTGGTGGCATGGTGGTAAATAATTTAAGATATGCTGATAACACTGTACTGATGGCTGAAAC
>NW_013757288.1:0-1717 GCF_000517525.1 Limulus polyphemus | reverse complement strand
GCTATACTTGAACCACAACTATATTTTATTGTCAAGCTGGTTAATTATTAGTACTAAAAGCTATACTTGTACCATAGACAGATTATATTGTAAAGCTGGATAATCTGTGGTACTAAAACCTAGAATTGTACCACAACCGTATTTTATTTTGAAGCTGGTTAATCTGTGGTACTAAAAAATTGTACCACAACCATATTATATTATTCCACAGCGTAACCAGCTTCACAATTAAATATGGTTGTGGTACAAGTACAGCTTTTAGTAACACAAATTAACCGATTCACAATTAAATAAGGTTGTTGTACAAGTATAGCTTTAAGTACCACAGATTAAACAGCTTCACAAGAAAATATGGCTGTGGTACAAATATAGTTTTAGTACCACAGATTAACCAGCTTCTGCTTTACAATATAATCTGGCTGTGGTACAAGTATAGCTTTTAGTACCACAGATTAACCGCTTCACAATTAAATATGGTTGTGGTACAAGATTGGTCTAAGTACCACAGATCAAACAGCTTCACAATATATCTGGTTGTGGTGCAAGTATAGCTTTTAGTACCACATATTAACAAGCTTTACAATATAATCTGCCTGTCGTACAAATATAATACAAAAGATCAACCAGCTTCACAATAAAATATTGTTGTGGTCCAAATATAGCTTTAAGTACCACAGATTAAACAGCTTCACAATAATATCTGGTTGTGGTACAGGCTTTTAGTAGGTTAATATGTGGTACTAAAAGCTATACTTGCACCACAACCATATTTTATTGTGAAGCTAGTAAAGATGTGGTAGTAAAAGCCTGTACCACAAACAGATGTTATTGTGAAGCTGTTTAATCTGTAGTACTTAAAGCTATACTTATACCACAGCCAGATTATATTGTAAGCAGGTTAAAATGTGGTACTAAAAGCTATATTTGCACCACAACTATATTTATTTGTGAAGCGGATAATTTTTGATACTAAAATCTATACTTGTACCACAACCTTATTTAATTGTGAAATGGTTAATTTGTGGTAATAAAAGGTATACTTGTACCACAACCACATTATATAGTGAAGCTGGTTAATCTGTGGTATTAAAGCTATACTTGTACCACAATCATATTTTATTGAGAAGCTGGTAAATCTGTGGTACTAAAAGCTATACTTGTATCACAGCCAGATTGTATTGTGGAGCTGGTTAATCTGTGGTACGAAAAGCTATACTTGTAGCACAACCATATCTAATTGAGAAGCGGTTAATCTGAGGTACTAAAACCAATACTTGTACCACAACCATATATTATAGTGAAGCTGGTTAATCTGTGGTACTAAAAGCTATACTTGTACCACAACTAGATTTTACTGTAAAGCTGGTGAATCTGTGGTACTAAAAGCTATACTTGTACCACAACCAGATAATATTGTGAAGCTGGTTAATATGTGGTACTAAAAGCTATACTTCTACCACAATCATATTTTATTGTGAAGCTGGTTAATCTGTGGTACTAAAAGACATATCTGTAACACAACCATATTTTATTTTGAAGCTGGTTAATCTGTGGTACTAAAAGACTGTACCACAACCATATTTTATTTTAAAGCTGGTTAATATGGGGTACTAAAAGCTATACTTGCACCAAACCATATTTTATTCTGAAACTCGTTAAGCTGTGGTACTAAAAGCCTGTACCACAACCAGATATATTGTGAAGCTGATTAATCTGT
>NW_013757287.1:0-2221 GCF_000517525.1 Limulus polyphemus | reverse complement strand
TAACTTGTGAATATAGAAGGAAGAACAATAGGTAACATGTGGATATAGAAGGTAGGAAATTAGATGACCTGTGGATATATGAATAACATTACATGACATGTGGATATAAAAGATAGGACATTAGGTAACCCGTGGATATAGAAGGAAAGACACTAGGTAACCTGTGGATATAGAAGGAAGGACATGAGGTAACCTGTAGATATAGAAGGAAGGACATTAAGTGACCTGTGGATATAGAAGTAAGAACATTACACAACCTGTAAATATAGAAGGAAGGACTATGGGTAACTTGTGGATATAGAAGGCAGGACATTAGGTAACATGCGGATACAAAAGGAAGGACAATATGTAACTTGTGTATATAGAAGGAAAGACATTAGATAACTTGTGAATATAGAAGGAAAAACATTACATAACCTGTGGATATAGAAGGAAGAACAATAGGTAACATGTGGATATAGAAAGAAGAACATTAGGCGTTAATGTGATCTTACGGACTTGCGTAACTTCGGAAAAACTAGTACCTTTAGTTATTATAAAACCTTTAGTTTTATAATAATGTAGTAAACCTGTTTTATATACCCATGGATATTACGTTATGCACTTCCTCCTATATCCACAGGTTATTTAATGACCTTCCTTCTATATCCACAGATGACCTAATGTTATTCCTTCTATATCCACAGGTTACCTAATGTCCTTCCTTCTATATCCACAGGTCATGTAATGTTCTTCCTTCTATATCCGCAGGTTACCTAATGCCATTCCTTCTATATCCACAGGTTACCTATTGTCCTTCCTTTTATATACGCTGGTCACCTAATGTCCTTCCTTCTATATCCGCAGGTTACCTAATGTCATTCCTTCTATATCCACGGCTTACCTAATGTCTTTCCTTCTATATCCACGGGTTACCTAATGTCCTTCTTTCTGTATCCGCAGGTCATCTAATGTCCTGCCTTCTATATCCACATGTTACCCATTGTTCTTCCTTCTATATCCCCAGGTTGCCTGTTGTCCTTCCTTCTATATCCCCAGGTTACCTATTGTTTTTCCTTCTATAGCCACAGGTTATGTAATGTTCTTCCTTCTATATCCGCAGGTTATCTAATGTAAAATTGTTAATAAAATATCTTAATGTACAAAGTTGGAATGATTAATAAAACTTGGTTACTATGAATTTAGTAAATCTGTGTTTTTAAAACAAAACCATTACAACATATGATTGTTAAATTTAGCATCAATTATATTGTATAGTATATCACAATTATATCACGAAATAACAAATTGTGGATAAACAAAGTGTTATTTTTTAAAGACTCAAATAAACAGGTTCAGTACAAAAGTTAGGCAACTCCGTAAAGTCACGTGAGGTTGAATCACTTTCAATGTCACGTGTTGAAAAGTTTTATATAAAAGTGTCCAAGCTTAGTTACGACTTATTCTGTCTCCATCAGTTCTAGAGTAACGGACAAGAAAGATGTATCGACAACTGATGTTGCTCTTTCTAGTAACGTCACTTTGTAGCTTCTATGTAGCCACAGGTATGGTTGTTTTTGTTACGTGTTCTATGTATGAGAGTTGATTCCGAATAACATAAGAACCCGACTTGTTTTTGGTCTTACACTACATTTGTGTAATATAAATTCATAACTAAGTTTCAACTTACAAGTTTAGGATCTATATGTTAAGTTATATGATATAGAAACATTTTATATCGAAGAATCAATTACCCCGAAAGACAAGTTTTAGAATACCTTAACTGTATTAACTGATGATAAATTTATATTTTTCAAATATAACTACAAGATGTGAAACAGTTTCTATACCAGATGTTTAGCTTTCTAAGGTTTATTACGCTTAATGTATAAGTTTTCAAGCGACAGTGACTGCATCATATGTTCACAGGTCACAACTGCACGTCTCCACGTGACCCAGGCCCTTGTGAAGGTCATTTACCCAGTTATTAATAAGATCCACACAGTCACCAGTGTAAGAGATTTTTTACGGTGGTTGTGGCGGGAATTGATACCGATACAAAACAAAAGAACACTGCTTGGCTGTTTGTTCAGGTTTGTAAACAATGTTCTCTATTTTGTTGTTCTGTATAAACTTGATGTATCTTGAGAAATGTTTGTAGTAACATAAGGAACATGAAGGTGTATTTACTAACACGCTACTTGGTAGATGTGTGGAAAACAGACGAAGTTTAATAACTTTC
>NW_013757286.1:0-990 GCF_000517525.1 Limulus polyphemus | reverse complement strand
TTAAATGTTGTTGTCTAGTTTTTTTCTATCCAATGATTAAATGTTGTTGTTAGTCTTTTTTTATTCAATGATTAAATGTTGTTGCTAGATTTTTCTCATCCAATGATTAAATGTTGTTGCTAGATTTTTTCTCGTCAAATGATTAAATGTTGTTGCTAGATTTTTCTCGTCAAATGATTAAATGTTGTTGCTAGTCTTTTTTTATCCAATGATTAAATGTTGTTGATAGTCTTTTTTATCCAATGATTAAATGTTGTTGATAGTTTTTTTTATTCAATGATTAAATATTGTTGCTAGTCTTTTTTTATCCAATGATTAAATGTTATTGCTAGTCTTTTTTATTCAATGATTAAATATTGTTGCTAGATTTTTCTATTCAATGATTAAATGTTGTTGCTAGTCTTTTTTATTCAATGAATAAATGTTGTTGCTAGATTTTTTCTCGTCAAATGATTAAATGTTGTTGCTAGTCTTTTTTTATTCAATGATTAAATATTGTTGCTAATCTTTTTTATTCAATGATTAAATGTTGTTGCTAGTCTTTTTATTCAATGATTAAATATTGTTCCTAGTTTTTCTATTCAATGATTAAATGTTGTTGCTAGTTTTTTATCCAATGATTAAATATTGTTGCTAGTCTTTTTCTATCCAATGATTAAATGTTGTTGCTAGTCTTTTTTATTCAATGATTAAATGTTGTTGCTAGATTTTTCTATTCAATGATTAAATGTTGTTGCTAGTCTTTTTTATTCAATGATTAAATGTTGTTGCTATTTTTTCTATTCAATGATTAAATGTTGTTGCTAGTGTTTTCTATTCAATGATTAAATGTTGTTGCTAGTTTTTTCTATTCAATGATTAAATGTTGTTGCTAGTCTTTTTTATTCAATGATTAAATGTTGTTGCTAGTCTTTTTTATCCAATGACTAAATGTTGTTGCTAGTCTTTTTTTATCCAATGATTAAATGTTGTTGCTAGTCTTTTTTATTC
>NW_013757285.1:0-2534 GCF_000517525.1 Limulus polyphemus | reverse complement strand
AAGAGCTTACAGAGTACAATAACTCGAATATTCTCAGCACACAATTCACGAAGTTATGCGCAGCACATGCGCCTTTGTTAAAGGTGGGGGGAGGGGTGTAAAGAAGAACTAGTGAGCTTTTCAAAGTGAGGTGTCAGACGCCTTCCATCCCACCCCACCCGTTTTTAGACGCCTTTGATGCGAAACAATACGTTTCGTGATTGTCACGGTAAAAGAGGACATCTTTATGACGTCATTGATACTCCTTTGAAACTTCGTAAAGTTCATGCGTCACTCTACAGAGAGTTAAATCTCCACGTGAATTTCTGTACTGATTTATCCTGAACCATAGACATGAAACTGGACATCCGATAACTCACCATTTTTTGTAATGATAATTCCGACCTTGAACTGTTAATCAAAGAAAGTCCGTCCATAAAACAAATGTTTTAAATATAACACTCTCGATTTATACACTTAATTAAAAATTAATTTATAATAAACCAGTTTATATAGAGGATGTTTATACAAAATAATAATAATAACCAAAACCAATCTCATTTCTTAGATAGTGTTTGTAAATAGTCAATGATAAATACTGTTGGTTAATTTTATTGTTGTTCTCGCTTCACGTGACTTGAATATTGCATGGCCATATTTATATATACGTGTGTATTTCTCTGTGATAAACATTTTACAAATTATTTTCTTAAGAATTGTATGTTACTAATTAGTTACTTCCAAGTGCTCTCAGCGGCTCAGTAGAAAGTCTGAGTGCATATAACGGCAAAAAGTCAGGTGGCCACAGTGCAGATAGTCCATTGTGTAGCTTTGTGTTTAACAACATTAATCAAGTTCATATCTAGTGGATATTTTCTTGATGAAAGCATCAGTTTATTATTTAGGATGAATTTAGTACAAATGAATTAAAAATAAACTATCTGAAATTCCCTTTTTAACAATTTCAAAACATTTGCTAAAGCTCAAAACTGTACAGTTTTCTCTCTCAAAAAATTAGTGGAAAATAATTGTTAATACACTCTTATTAGTGCAAAATAATTATTAATACACTCATATTAGTGGAAAATAATTGTTAATACACTCATATTAGTGGAAATAATTGTTAATACACTCTTGTTAGTGGAAAACAAGTAAATGTATTAGCAATCTTTCTGTAATAAGTACCTGAAAAAATTAATGTAAACCTATTTTTAACGCTGGGAAAATATTTTTTTACTTCTCTGTTGTTTCGTTAGTTGTCCTCTTAAAGAGCAACTCTTCGTGCTGTCTTATTAGTGGAAAATAATTGTTAATACACTCTTGTGTATTCTGACCGACTCTGGATTTTAGGGTTAAGAAAACACTCTCCTGAGATTATGAAGCTTAACAACGCCTATTTTTTAAATTCAAAATTTTCATACGTCACGAGATGCTTGTTTTTAAAAAACTTGTTTACCCGGAACTTAGCAACGCATCTATTCCACAACGTAAACAAATTAACATTAATATGAGTGTGGAAGTGTATTATACATGTTAATATCAATGATAATAGATACTTACTTGAAGAACGCTTCGAGACAGGAAGTCATATGATCAACGAAATAATTTAACGGGAAAAATGTAAATCTTAAAGAATTGAGATAAAAAACACCTAGAGATTTAAAGCATTGATAAAATATAATAATTAGGGACTTAAAAAGATGAAGGAAAATAAAACTTAAATAATTGAGTAGAAAAATACTATTTAGCTAATTAAACAATTGAATGAAAAATAATGTCTAGATACTTAAAGAATTGATCAAAATATAATACATATAGATTTTGTAGGTAGGAAAGGAACACACAGATAATTATATAATTTAGTAAATAATAAAATGTTAGCAGTTAATAAATTCTTATTAGTGGAAAATAATTATTAATACACTCTTATTAGTGGAAAATAATTGTTAATACACTCGACAAATGATAAATAGATGACAGCACAGTTCTTGTTGAAGTTGAAACGATGATGTTGCTCCTGTATAAATTAAAACAATCAGAAAAAAAAAAGTCGTCTATAAATTTATAAACTTTAGAACCCAATCAATAGGGAACAAGAAAACAAGGAATAGTAAGAATAAGACACTCTGTTCTTCTCACCCTAAACCCTTATAATGTTCAGTGATTGATATGTATCAAAACGATTGATGAATATTTAACAACGAAAGTCACAACAAATAACTGAAGAACGTTTCTACTAACTGTTCTTGTCCTCGTGAACACAATTCGTACTGTTGCGTCAGCGAGATCACGTGACTATTCTCACGCCACCTGCTTTCTAGAACTATCCTGTACCTTGGCGAATGCTCTAGCATTTACTTGATATAGGGTGGTCTGGTATATAAAAGAGGGTGACAACGTGACGGACAATAATGTGTGTGTAGATAATGAGTAATTGAACTGCAGTCAGAGAGAGACGTATTGTTGAAGTTAACGTTCATTGTTATAGCGTTTGTTTTAGCGCGATTGTTGAAATTAAGTGTATCGTAAAGTTATATTCGGAAAGAATAAACCAG
>NW_013757284.1:0-994 GCF_000517525.1 Limulus polyphemus | reverse complement strand
GCCCAGATATGAAGGACAAAGGGAGGAATTGCAGACTGTCTGTTCTGAAAGAGCACAGCCCACCGAGGAAGAAAGACACAATCCCAGATGGGATGCTGTGGTAAGGATCAAAGTTTGGTAGCATATTGTAGAGAAAGTTGCACATGATGGAGGTGAAGAGAAGATTTATGGGACTTAGTGTACAAAGCTCCAGTGCAGAGCTGAAGCCCCAGATGGTGAACGCCGTCCAGCATCTTCAAGGCCGAGGTCCTGGCAGAACTACAGACCAAAGACCCATAGTCCAGTTTAGATCGAATCAGGGCATGATAGATCCTGAGCAGAGAACATCGATCTGCTCTGCAAGAGGTGGAAGAGAGGACACGGAGAATGTTCAGAGCCCTTGTACACTTGACACGTAGCTGCTTGATGTGTGAAATGAAGATGAGTTTAGGGTCAAAGATAAGCCCAGACCGATGAAGAACAATTTTGAGTTCCACCGGTATAAAAAGGCAATTATAATCGTAGAGACAATCAGTGGGAAAGGAAAGAGGTGATCGCTCTGCCCGGGACTTGATGGCCAAGAAGGCAGGGAAAGAAACAGAAGTGCTAGTAGCACAAGAAAAGCTGTGTCCGAGAGCATCAGCAATGCTCTGTACATCAGCAACTTCCTGGCCATTGGAGAGCAAAACAGAAAGAGGATGGGAAGCATATCTCTCAGTGATTTTTCGATTATTGTCCCATACAGTTTTGGAACTGGTGGTAGAAGAGATGCTAGTAGTAAATTTAATCCAAGACTCCTTTTGGCTTTGACGACAAACCTGGCGAGCATGAGCATGGGCCTGCTGATAAACTATGTGGCTAGAAAGAGAGGGATACTGTCAGAAGATATCCCAGGCTCATTTTTGAGCCTTCCTTGCCTCCTGGCAGGCAGGACTCCACCATGGATAAGGATACCATGGAAAACGTGTCGAGATCTTAGGAATAAAGTGAGAAGCTGCCTGGATGAAACAGTAAG
>NW_013757283.1:0-991 GCF_000517525.1 Limulus polyphemus | reverse complement strand
TATTGTTTCATAAAGGGAAAATCTTTCTTTACAAATCTTTTAACAATCTTTGAAAAGGTTACTGCTTATGTACATGAAGGTAAGGGTGTGGATTTGTGTACCTGGATTTTCAGGAACCTTTGACAAGGTGCCACATAAAAGGCTTGTAAAAAATTATCTGTATAGGTGTGGGGGATAAGTTAGCTAATTGGATAGAAGAGTGGCTGGATGGAAAAAAGCAGAGGGTTGTTATAAATGAAGTTCAGTCAAACTGGATTAATGTCACAAGTGGGGTATGTCAAGGCTCATTCTTAAGATCTTTGCTCTTGTTGATTTACAACAGTGACATAGATGAAGAAATGGTCAATAAATTCTTAAATTTGATGATAATATTATGATATTGGGTGTTGCTGGCTCTGAGGAGGATGCTGATGCTTTACAAAATGATTTAGATCATTTAATGAGGTGGGTGAATAAATAACAGATGTGTTTCATTTATAATAAATGCAAGATAATGCATGTGGTTTATCATAATTTGAATTATAAGTATAATTTGGATGGGAATAATCTTAACAGTTCATGAAAGAAATGGATCTTGGTGTAGTGGTTGATCAGTCTCTTTAGCCATCCAAGCAGTGTGCTGTTGCTAGTGGTTGGGCAAATAGGATTTTAGGGTGTATATACAGAAATATTGAATATAAGTCTAAACAGGTTATAATTTCATCATATACATCACTGGTTAGGCCATATTTGGAATATTGTGTTCAGTCTTTGGCTCCTTACCTTAAGAAGGTATTGAATTGTTGGAAAGGGTTCAGAAGAGAGCAACTAGAATAGTGCCTGGGATGGAGGGGTTGTCATACAAGGAGAGGTTAAGATCTCTGAAATTATTTTCCCTTGAAAAAAGAAGAGTTAGTGGGGATCTGATTGATGTGTTTAAGATTGTTAAGGGAATTGATAGTGTTCATGCATCATATTTTTTTCATACTTAATGATGATAATAGTAGGACTA
>NW_013757282.1:0-994 GCF_000517525.1 Limulus polyphemus | reverse complement strand
TTTGTGCTTGGGTCCCATTTTAGCACAACATGTACTGCACGTTCTGCATCATTCTTCCACATCTTGCCTCATACCTATCCAGTATAATCTCTGTCGTAGGTGACTCAATGTCTTCTTAACTCCGAGATGTCCTCCTTGTAAACTATCATGGGACTGACGCAGCACAACTTCCCATAACTTTCTCAGTATAACCGTTTGCCAGGTCGTCACTTTCCCATTTGCAGTTTCCCATCTCTGGAGGAGAATACCATCTTCAATCTTCAACTGGTCCCGTTGTGCCAAATAGTTCTTTGTCACAAGGCTTAGACTAGACACCTTCTCCCAAGCAGGGTGCAAAACACTTGCTTTTAGAAAAAGTCAATTATTGGCTTCAAATTTTGATCTTTCTCCTGCTCTAGTATAATATCTATACCTGGTTTCACTTCACCATCATCAGCTCCTTCAGTCACTTTGACTTCAGCTTGATGGCACCTAGTTAGTTCAACCTCTCTTTTAACAGTTACTGGAATTTGGCCTTTGTTGTTCCCAAACATCATTTTATCAAAATTAATTACACACTTCCTCAGTAGTAAGTAGTCCAACCCTAATATGCATTAGTCTTCAATGTCAACCAAGTATACTTCGTGTCTGTCCTATATGCCCATGAGCTCAATAGTTACCCACACTGGTCCACACAACCTTGTATAATGTCCTCTCACACGACAGAGCTTCTATGTGGCTTCTGGTTCGTAGAAGTTGTATAATGCACAATACAATCAATTTTGGCTTGAATTGGAAAATCTGGACCATGGCCTACTTCGTGACTTAAGTAAACAACTCTGGCTTTACAGAAGTCACTTTTTTGCCAAATTTACAGTGAGATTGGCTTTCTTAAGCCTCTAAAAAACATCACGTAATACACATAAATGTTCTTCCAACAGTCACTGGAAATCATAATATCATCAACATAAATTCCAGCATCTGACAGATTGTTGAGGCATTGATTCATCATTCG
>NW_013757281.1:0-996 GCF_000517525.1 Limulus polyphemus | reverse complement strand
GTTAAGAGGCTTCATGATGTGTCATTTTTGTTTAGTATTTGTTTGTGCGTGCACTTTGACATAATATTTTTCTTTTCAATATTATTTAGTTGTTGCAATGACAACAAGATGTTGTGTAAATGACCCAAACATATTCTGTTGTATTTGTGGTGAACTTGTGAAGAAACAAAACATTACAGAATTCATCAAAAAGCATATTACGCATATTTTGGAATAAATCTGTTGAAGAGTTGAGACAATGGAATAAAGGTAAGAAAAAGTCTTTGCCTTTTGGAATTCCAATGGTCTGGCATGAGCCTAGAAACCACGGAAATGACTGCTATTTTTGCTAATGTAACGTGCAAGGCTACAACACTCAAAATTTCTTATCTGAACCTTCAATCTGCAATAAGACCTGTTGCTCATGGACCTGATGTACCTGTACCTACTACAAGGGAGACTTTTGATACAGTTTCATCTGATTCTGAATCTGATGTGAATAGAAATGGCGATAGGGAAATGGAGAGGAGGTATCAGGGAAGGTGGAACATCAACATGATGGCTGATTACTGCTGGTCATTGAAACAAGATATTACAGAAGTAATACATAAAAGAAAGACCACAACATGTAGTTTTGAGACTAAAAGACATATATTTTACAAAAAAAATCAGGATGAATGAGGATGGATATTCGTTTGACATCATTGTTCTTCCATTTTCTTCAGTTTGTTTGTATTTTTGTTAACAAACATAATAAAAAGATGTTCATTGTGATAAACAAAATAATAATTTGATCTAAGTAGGTTTTTTCTTTCCAATTTGTAAAACATCCTTGCGGGATAGAAACAAATAAATATTATTTTTGAAATCTGAGTAAGTGAATTATGTAAAATCCGTTATTAAAACCAGAACAACTTTTATGAAGTTTAAATTCACAGGCCTGTGTTATTTGACCTCTCAACATTGACCTGGTGAAGTTCTTTGCTAGCAGTATAAAATTCATCTTTAAACCACAAC
>NW_013757280.1:0-990 GCF_000517525.1 Limulus polyphemus | reverse complement strand
AGAGACTGAGCAGAAACATGAAACAGGAAGCAAATTCAGTGATTTCGAAGAATACTGTGACTTCGCAAACTGGCCCATAACAGTTGATAATGATTTCATACAGAATTGTTTTATGCAAGACATCGGGTTTTTTCAAAATAAAAAAAACAGATGATGTATATACCGAATTAAGAAAGATTTACAAGGATCAAAACAGAAGTTTCTCAAACAAATATATTGAAAAAAGATTAAAAAATGGCCAGACTGTGATGAGATCCTGGTTAGTTTACTCAAAGAGAAAAGGCTGTATATACTGTTTTGTTTGCAAACTCTTTTCTAAATGCCAAACATCACTTACAACAGGTGGATTTTCTGACTGAATAATGTACTCAGAACTCTGGAGAATCATGAAGACAGCATGGAACATAAGAGAGCGATGTTATGTTGGATAACAAGAAAGCCAAATAAAGATACTGTGGATCAGCATCTTGACGAACAAATGAGAAAGACCATACAGTACTATTTTGAAGTGCTGAAAAGAGTTGTAGCTGTTATAAAGTTTTTATGTGAAAGAGGTTTGGCATCTAGAGGTCATGAGGAAAAGTGGGGCTCACCAAATAATGGAAACTTCATGGGGGCAATTGAACTTATTGCAGAGTTCGACCCATTTTTACATGAACATCTCGAGAAATGTAAAAATGAAAAAGTAAATACTACTTACCTATCCAAAACAGTGTATGAAGAATAGATAGAAATCATGGAAAAACATGTGCAGGATGAAATTGTGAATCAAATCAACAACCTAAACACCAAATACTACTCTATTATTGTTGACTCTACGCCTGACCTGACACACATATTGACCAACTAGTAATTGTGATTCGATACAGCTATAATGGAAAACCCTGTGAGAGATTTTTAACATTTTTACTGATAGAAAACCATTCATCTACGACCTTGTTCAACAAAATACAACAATTTCTGGGTGAATATAAGCTTTCACTTGAAATT
>NW_013757279.1:0-1808 GCF_000517525.1 Limulus polyphemus | reverse complement strand
AAGATGAATAACCAATCAGAAGCTCAGAATGTCCCCCTAGTAGTTTCTCAGCCTTTCTAATGTGACTAGTGCCAATTCTTTCTTTTGAACCAAGATTTCAATGAAGTAGGTTGTGTCTTTAGTCTGCTTGAAATTTCATATTTTTTTGAGTAAAATACATCTTAGTTACTCAGCTTGATCAATTATGGTTGAATTCTATGGTATTTATGTAGTAATTTATGATTTTTTTAGTTATTCAAATGTATATATAAAACCTTAAAAGAATATTTTGTTTCATATCCTCCACGTGCAAAATTTTTAAAGGCTTAGCAACCGAGTACAAAGGTCCTAACTAGAAGATATAATTGTTTGCTTTACTTCTTTATTTACTGTTCTATGTTTTAGGAAAAATATGTTTAAGAACTTATTTCAAAATCGCAATAATCTATATACATATATAATGTATAATAATTGAAATGTGACTGTATTTTACAAATACTAGTCTATTAAAACACAGTCAAAACAAGCTACTTTTACAGACCAAAGGTCAGTTTTATGTTATTTGATAAGATAACATGAGTGCACATGAGCCATGTCATTGTAACTTCTGTATTGTTAGCCAGACACAGATGAAAGGACAATATAATAAATATATATAAATGTATAATGTTATGAGAATTAAGCTATTTCATTTAAACATTTATGTTTATTTCCTAATTTTTATAGTGGTTGCAATATCTTTCAAATCTACCGAACGTGTACAGACATTAATTACTGAAAATAACAGATATAATATAAAGTTTTTTCTTTAAGAAACATTTGATAACTATCTGGACATTATAAAGATTTCACATATGAAAGTTCAAAATTATCTGATGCATAAACATATTTTTAATCTTAAAATGGAAATTACTTTGCATGATAGATAGTTTTCATACTATAACTTTTAAACAAGTAAGTGTCTATTAATGAAATTTGGAAGATTATCAGTAAACATTATAATGCTATCATATGCAATATCTTATCAAACTGAAAAGATAAGAGGCTCTTATTTTATATTCTAGCTTGTCAATATTGGTAATATGAGTTCCTTATTCGTATGAAACTATAGACTTAATATTTTGACATTACAAACAACTAATCTGAACCAGTGCTTCATTCAACATACCATGTGACACACGAAAATCAATGTTTAACTGTGTTTTCTTAATATTTACTTTTATATTAAGAAATTGAGTAAGGTCTAATACTAAAACTTGAATTATAATCTACAGTTTGATACCAAACTTACTGACATAAATTCATGAAATAGTGGCTCAATAAAATTTTGAATGAGAGTCATCAAACACGATGACATGGCCTTTCACCCATCACCTGTCTGGAAAGGTTTAAATGGAAGACAAAAAAGGTTAATTACTTTGTAGAATATATAGCACCTTGGGAATGACATCACTTTAAAGAGAATTAGTTCAAATTACTCCAAACTGTTCATGAACCATAATTAGATCTTAGAGAAAACAATTGAATCCATTACTCATGTTTTTTGATGGAAACCAGCCAATCAAAAAAGCCCTTGTAAATTGGATTCAAGTGTCTCAAAGTTTCAATTGGAGAATGTGTAACTACTTAAAAATCAATGGTACAATTGTTTTAACATGTAAGCTTAGCAGACAATTCATGAGACATACATATGACTAATACCTGTAGATTCTAGCTCATAGAATTTTTAGGGTATAGGCTCAAAGATGAAATCATACATTTGCTGCTGCAAATGGACATCACATGATGCAAGGCACAAAATAACCTGACTGCAAAAATATTAAGAAAAT
>NW_013757278.1:0-994 GCF_000517525.1 Limulus polyphemus | reverse complement strand
ATATGCAGTTGGATTATACAACAGGAACAGACGAATAGGTGCAGTAAGTGGGTAGAAAAATGTAGATGTCTTTAGGTAATTTAACTCGTGTTTTGAGTAAATGGTTATTTTGTTCCGTTTTTTATCTAAATTATAGCCGTTTTTCTTCTAATTCCGTGTTTTATGTTGCATTAAAAACATATGGTTCCCTCATTGAAGATTTATTAGACCAGATGATTTTTATTCGCTCAAGAAGGAATCCGCAGAATGGGAAGATTAACATTAGTTCATAAAGACACACAGCAGTGTGTCGTGCGGCCAAAACAAATTGTTATTAATAGGAGTGATAGTTTGGCAAATTTTCCACTTTTTTATCTCGGACTGTGATGCTCAAAACTATCACATATTTTCAGTGGTTCTACTCTAGTAGACCCTTACTTCACGTAACAAAATTAAAATTCGATGACACGGAACCCACTTTGAGACTAATAATGGCTAGAGACGGCTTGAATCGGTAATGAAGAAAAACTTTAATATAAGTTTAACATAACAGCAAATGTACAACGTTTCGACAAGGTTTTGTCATCATCAAAATTTTGAAATTTTAAAATTTTGACTACAGTTTTAAGTTTTTTGTCATTTGGATTAAAGACGGCTGATTTAGAGCAGTAAAACTATATGGTGAAAGCACGTGCAGATACATAAGTATTGTTAGGCCAAACAAACTAGATTAGCAGTTTCTAGCTCAAGTGTTCAAAAGAATCATACGGGAGGACGGTTATTATTCATTATTCACTGCCAACTTTTAAGCACGAATTTGCTAAATTTTATGAAATTCTCCTGATTAAAGAGCGTTTAGCGTCACGTGAAGCAATTATCGCAAATAATGATGTTTGATATGGCTCTAACGAGTGCGTGTGGGTGATGACAAAAACTGTTGATCTAGTTTCCATGGCGTTACTATAAAGGAAGTTATTAACACTGTGTCTGAGAGGAAACACTACCACCTGTAAAG
>NW_013757277.1:0-991 GCF_000517525.1 Limulus polyphemus | reverse complement strand
TATAGGTTACAGGAAAACATGTCCTTTCAATATTGTTGTCTCATTTTATAGAGGTTACAGAAAACATGTCCTATCTGTATTGTTGTCTCATCTTATATAGGTTACAGGAAAACATGTCCTATCTGTATTGTTGTCTTATCTTATATAGGTTACAGGAAAACGTGTCCTATCTGTATTGTTGGATCAGCATTTTGAGGTGACTTTCTACAGGTTGTTTTTAGCTTTATATTTAAGCTGCAAATTCCCTGGACAGAATACGCCTTTCTACTTCCCATTTTGTTTACTGGTATTGATTCCCAGACCCCGGCTTCCCAGGTAAAGGGACAACTGAGCAGACAGGTACAGCTATAGAGATGAACAGATTCTAGACTGGTATCAAGATGCCTTGATGAATACAGCGGAAGAGCCAACTGAGATATATATCGAGGAACTGATAATTAACCCAGAAATATGTGTTGTTAAAACGTAATTCTTTGAGATTTTAATGAGCTCTTTATGTACGCATCTATTACGCTTCTAGCGTTACCATTTCGTAAACGATTGATAGATAATTGAACATGCGCAGAATCGCATTTCTTATGCGCATTTCATTAATTAAAGTGCTTTTTTGTGATTTAGACTTATATTTAACATAATTTCAAAGAGGGTTTACAATTTAGAGGACCTGACTCGTCAGATGGATTTGTTTTGAATTTCGCGCAAAACTATACGAGTGTTATCTGCGCTAGCTGTCCTTAATTAGCAGTGAAAGGCTAGAGGGAAGGTAGCTAGTCATCATCACTCACCGCCAACTCTTGGTCTACTCTTTTACCAACGAATAGTGGGATTGAGCGTAACATTACAACGCCTCCACAGCTGAAAGGTCGAACATGTTGAGTGACACGGGGATTCATTGGGTGGAAAACGAAGTTTTATAATAAATAACAGAAACGCGGTAATACAAAAAAGTTAGTTACGGAAGTTTCGGAAGTGCTTCAAATTCCGTCATCAT
>NW_013757276.1:0-991 GCF_000517525.1 Limulus polyphemus | reverse complement strand
AAACAATCTTATAACAAAAAAAAAAAAAATACAAAGAAACCTTTTTTTTTAGTTTATGGAGCCCATAAACTAATTAGTAGTACAGAATTCTTCAGAAAATGAGTGAACAACAGCAAATGCTATCTAAGTAAAAATGAATTTCTAATGAAAGTGATAACCAGTACAATTAGCGAGTGTGTCAACAAAACTTCCATCTGTAAAGAAGAGGTGTATATAACATTATCATTCACTGGTAAACATGCCTTAAAAAAACACAAAAAACTCAAGACTCTGTTGTGCAATATTTTAACGCAAGTAGGACTTCGCATCATTCTTAAACCAATCATCAACATAAGGAGCTATTTTGTGTTTAAAGATAGAATAGGAAAATCAAACCGCTCGAACGTTATTTACATGTACAACTGCTCTGATTGTTCTAGAATATATATAGGATCTACTTACTCAATCTAAACAAACGTTTATATTAAAATAAATATATAATATGATCTGACCAAATTTCACCTTCATGCACAACAAGGAATCTCTATGCTGGATCTAAGTATTTCAGGTGATCTTCCTGACATCCGTTCAGTTGACATTGTCTACTGTACAGCTTAATGTTGTCATAGCTGAAGTTGTTTCAACAACCACATTTCCATGTTGTGTGCCCGAAACCATACTCCTGCAAAACTGTTTATTAACCATTTCAGTGACATGGTGTACTCTAGTGGTGAACTTTATACATTCCAAGTAGTGTTTATAGTATTTCACAAAATCTACACTTGTAAGCAGTTCTTTCTTCATTCTACATAATTAGTATACAGGACTCATAATCGTGTGACCAACATAAAGGATTACATATTATACTATATCCTACAACTGGGATAACATTGCACTAATTTTATTATAACTAGCATCAGTGTTTAATAATGTTACGTATTATGATTTCAAATGGTCTGAAATTGAGTTAAATGATATTTTAAATTTAGTAGTTAAATTGTACTTTGGATTT
>NW_013757275.1:0-994 GCF_000517525.1 Limulus polyphemus | reverse complement strand
GATAGTTCTAGAAAGTAGAGGGCGTGAGAATAGTCACGTGATCTCTATGACGCAACAATAGAATATTCGAATCTATTGTACTCTGTTTCATTTCCTTGCGTTACTTTACTGCGTAAATTATTTATTTCGGGATCTTTCTTTTGTTCACTAATTATATGATCTATGTCCCAAATTACTTCTGATTCATTTTCATGTTCGGATCGTACTTCTTTTATCTCATTGAGTGTTTGTTTTTCGACAGTTTTGTTATTTTCTACTCTAATTCTTCTCAGAGCATCTACATTAAAATGTTTTTTACCTGGTCTATGTATTATCTCCAAGTCATAATCCTGTAATAGTAAAGACCATCTAGCTAATCTAGAAGAAGGGTCTTTTAATGTCATTAACCATTTTAAAGGCGCATGATCTGTAACAATGGTAAACTTTCGGCCATATAAATAGCAACGAAAAGTTTTAATTCCATGTACTACAGCCAAGCACTCTTGTTCTGTAACTGAGTAATTTATTTCAGCTTTTCCTAATTGTCTACTTTGATAATCTATAGGGTGTTCTTTACCGTTTTCGTCTGACTGTGATAATACTGCACCTATAGCGAAACCTGAAGCATCTGTGCTTAGTATAAATTCTTTACTAAAATCTGGGTAGCTTAATATCGGTGCTTTTAATAAAGCTTCTCTCAGTTTTTCGAATGATTCCTGTCTTTTATCTGTCCACTGAAATTTTGTTTCTTTCTTAGTTAACTCAGTTAAAGGTTTTGCTAATAAAGCAAAGTGCGGTATAAATCTTCTATAATCCTACAAATCCTAGAAATGCACGAATATCTTTTACGGATTTAGGTACTGGATAAGTTCTACAGACTTCTAACTTTTTAGGGTCGGGTTTTACACCGTCTGCGGTCACTATATGACCCAAGTATTCTACTTCATTTTTCAGAAACTGACACTTACTTGGTTTAAGCTTTAAGTTCGCTTTTCTTAATCTATCAAATAGATGT
>NW_013757274.1:0-994 GCF_000517525.1 Limulus polyphemus | reverse complement strand
AAAAAAATTTTTAACCACCATACTCATCTTTACACTTACTTGGTACAACTACTCCATGAATACCTAGGTGTAACTCTAGTTTCCGAATTTGTAGCCACCATACTCATCTTTAGCCTTACTTGGTACAACTACTCCATGAACACCTAGGTGTAACTATTGTCACCGAATATATAACCACCATACTCATTTTTAGCCTTACTTTTTACAACTACTCCATAAACACCTAGGTGTAACTATAGTTACCGAATTTATAACCATCATACTCATCTTTAGCGTTATTTGGTACAACAACTCCACGAACACGTAGGTGTAACTGTAGTTACAGAATTTATAACCACCATACTCATCTTTAGCCTTACTTGGTACAACTACTCCATGAAACTTAGTTGTAATACTAGTTACAGAATTTTTAACCACCATACTCATCTTTAGCCTTACTTGGTACAACTACTCCATGAACACTTAGGTGTATTTCTAGTTACCGAATATATAACCACCATACTCATCTTTAGCCTTACTTGGTACAACTACTCGATGAACACCTAGGTGTAACTCTAATTACCGAATTTATAACCACCATAATCATCTTTAGCCTTACTTGGTACAACTACTCCATGAACACCTAGGAGTAACTCTAGTTTCAGAATTTATAACCCCCATACTCATTTTAGCCTTACTTGGTACAACTACTCCATGAACACCTAGGTGTAACTCTAGTTACCGAATTTATGACCTCCATACTCATCTTTATCCTTTCTTGGTACAACTACTCCACGAACACGTAGTTGTAACTCTAGTTACAGAATTTCTAACCACCATACTCATCTTTAGCCTTATTTGGTACAACTACTCCATGAACACCTAGGTGTAACTCTAGTTACCGAATTTATAACCTCCATACTCATCTTTATCCTTTCTTGGTACAACTACTCCACGAACACGTAGTTGTAACTCTAGTTTCCGAATGTGTAACCCCAGACTCATCTTTAGCGTT
>NW_013757273.1:0-995 GCF_000517525.1 Limulus polyphemus | reverse complement strand
CCTATAGGACAGCAGAGCATGAAGCCACTGGATACACTCCAGCAAAGTTGAAGTTTGGTCGAGAACTTCGGTTGCCAGTGGATCTGTTAACAGGACGCCCACCTTATGAAGAGTTGCCTGAAAATGTGTCAGAGTTTGTGAAAGTGTTATCGGAAAGGATGGATGATATTCACCACCAAGTACGTTCAAACTTGAAAACGTCTGCTGATTCCATGAAGCTATGTTATGATAAGAAGTCTACTGAAGTCAGCTTTGTGCCAGGAGATAAGGCGTGGTTGTATAACCCCAGGAAGACCAAAGGGAAGTCTCCTAAGTTGTCTTCTCCATGGGAAGGCCCATATGACATAATGGATTGTCTCTCAGACGTGACTTTCCGAATAAAATGTGGTCGGCGAGTTAAGCCAAAGGTGGTGCGTGCCAACAGGCTTTAACGTTATCACGGTCCAGAACATTTCAGTTGGGACGAAGTGAACAATGGAACAAAAGATGCTGCTGAAGACGTGTCACCTGGAAAGACCACTGTCATGAAGAAACTGTACTCAGTTTTGAGAAGGGTAACACTGAAGCCCTTGATGAAGTTACTGCCACTGATGTGACTATTACCGATAATAGGACAATTCGTGATGGAGCAGATGAACCTCACGTGAAGCAGAAGCCATAACGGAGAAGATACATCCAGTAAACTTAAGAGACTTTGTTGAATTTTAATTTTGTGTTTGTAAATCCTGTATATTTAATTAAGTTATTGTTAATTATCTATTGGTTTAACTTAAGTGGCTATTGTTCGTCCCGAACAATACTAAGGAAGGGTAACACGTAATGAGTATCTCGAACGTTCCTGAAGGCTCGAGCGTTTGCTAAGCTCGCGCTTTTATAGTATATAAGCCGGCAAATAAAGTGACGACATAGATAAGGGCAGATAGGGAGATATAGAGACAGATAATTGAGTCAAGCCATAAATAAAGTGTGTAAATCATTGTGAATTATAGCGTGTG
>NW_013757272.1:0-994 GCF_000517525.1 Limulus polyphemus | reverse complement strand
CCTCACAACCATTCTCAGCGCTGCATCTGGTGTTGAATCTGTCCGGGTACTCTAGTGAGACACCTGACCTGAACTATCTCTCGTCTGACCTGAGGATAGTTTACTTTCCCCCGAGTGATGTGTACGACCTAGCGATTTGGTACTTGGTGTTGGTAACCATTCTTCTACTGCAAGTAATATTGCATAACACTTCGTTCTCTTCTGGTGAATTCGAATGCCTTTGGTCCTATTGAGCACCAACAAATTCGGTACTACTTGTTCATGGTCTTCGACGTAATCTTGACCCATTAATTCTATCTGAATGGGTATATCATTCCCCCACCTCGAAATACAATGGAAGTGTAATTCATTGGTAAACTTCGAAACTACTGTAAAATGGGTACCCAGAAATTCTGAGCTGGTGTTTGAACCGTCAATTCCTGTACCCCCACAATTTCCAGATGTTTAAATACACCATACCTACGTGTTGATTGGTTAAATAACAACTGTTTATACACACTACTCACTTGCTTCTTGGTTAAATAAGAGCTGACCTTAGGAAGGCAATAATCATACAGTCTACTGACAGATTACAAACTGTCGGAAAGTATTGGGAAGAGACTTCCTTAAAAAGAGAGAGAGAGACCTGAATTAGGCATCTAATTTTGTTGCACTTTTGCAAAAGACAAAATTAATGAATGCATTTAAGTTTTGTTTTGTTTGTTTTTTGACCCACATGAAACCCCCAAACTAGTGCTTCCTTTTTAGATAGGTTATGTGTAGGAAGAAGTCTGAGCAAATAATACTTCCTTGTTAGATAGGTTATGTGTAGGAAGAAGTCTGAGCAAATAATACTTCCTTGTTAGATAGGTTATGTGTAGGAAGAAGTCTGAGCAAATAATACTTCCTTGTTAGATAGGTTATGTGAAGGAAGAAGTCTGAGCAAATAATACTTCATTGTTAGATAGGTTATGAGTAGGAAGAAGTCTGAGCAAATAGTGTTTCCTTGTTAGAT
>NW_013757271.1:0-1055 GCF_000517525.1 Limulus polyphemus | reverse complement strand
TTGCCCCGGTGACAATTCTGTCCAAAAATGGTTCACGCGCATTACGCGCCAGAAGAGACGAATGTTGAAAAATGGATTATCTATGCGAATATTAAACGCCAAAAACAATGGCTCAGTCCTAGACAAAAACCACTTCCGACCCCAAAACCTACACTCCATCCGCAGAAAGTGAGGCTTTGCATTTGATGGGACATCAAAGGAATAATTCATTTCGAACTCTTCAATCCACATCGAACTGTCAATGCAGAGATCTATAATCAGTAACTGAAACGTTTAAATAAAGCCCTTCTTGAGAAACGCCCTTCACTCGTAAATGGGATAGGTGTTCTTCTTCTCCACGACAATGCACGTCCACATGTGGCACGTTTCGCGCAACAAAATATTATGGAGTTATGTTGGGAAGTTCTCCTCCACCCACCATATTCTCCAACTATGGCCCCATCAGATTACCATCTTTTTCGTTCGCTGCAGCACCATGTTAATGGGAAAACGTATGCAAATGTGAAAGGTGTTAAAGAGGACATCGACATGTTTTTTTGCTTCAAAGCCAAGTGATTTATTTAATCAGGGCATTAACAACCTGATTGTAAGATGGAAAAGCATCATCAATAAGAATGGAGACTATTTCATTTAATAAATGTTTTGTTTGATATATAAGTTGTTCGTGTTTTTCATCTAAAAAAAAGTGACATTAATTTCTTGAAGACCTAATACTTTTATTTATGTGCATTTTTTGAATACGATAAACGTAACAATAATATTCTATAAATAAGGATTTGATTCATCAGAATATTTTGCCATCAGCTACCTTACTTATTAAACCTAACTAAGGTTAGCTAATGTTTTCTCATAGAAGGACATATCCATAGCTTTCAAACAATTATAGTTTAATACCAAAATATTTTGGGAATGAAAATATCTACAGAAATTATAAACATTCTTAGATATGTGGTTGGTTCCTCAGCCTTCTAAGCTTCCTGTTAGATTCCTTTTTTTTCTGCTTGAGGTAAATTTAGTTACTTTCTCACTAAACCATAAATTACTTCTCATACCAC
>NW_013757270.1:0-995 GCF_000517525.1 Limulus polyphemus | reverse complement strand
AGAAACAGGTGGCATGATACTAGTCACGTGACTTCACTGACGCAACACTGCCCCCTCCTTAGTATTGTTCGTCCCGAACAATAGCCACTTACAATAAACCAATAACAATAACTTAATTAAATGTACAGAATTACAAACACAAAATTACAATTCAACAAAATCTCTTAATTTTACGGGACATATCTTCTTCCATACTGGTCTCCGTCTCGTTGGCTTCTGCTTCATATGGGGTTCATCTGCTTCATCAGGAAATGTTCTATCGTCGATAACAGTCACATCAGTAGCAGTAACTTCATCAAGAGCTTCACCGTTTCCCTTCTGAAAATTGAGTAGAGTTTCTTCTTCGATGGTGGCTTCTTCAGGTGGCACGTCTTCAGCAGCGTCATTTGTTCTGTTGTCCACTTTGTCCCAACTGAAATGGCCTGGACCGTGATAACACCAAAGCCTGTTGGCATACACCACTTTTGGCTTACCTCGCCGACCACATTTTATCCGGAAAGTCACGTCTGAGAGACGATCCACTATATCATATGGGCTTTCCCATGGAGAAGACAACTTAGAAGACTTCCCTTTCTTCTTCCTGAGATTATACAACTATACCTTGTCTCCTGATATATAGCTGACTTCAGTAGATCTCTTATCATAAGATAACTTCATCGAATCAGCAGACGTTTTCAAGTTTGAACGCACTTGACGGTGAATATCATCCATTCTCTCCGATAACGCTTTCACAAACTGACACATTCTCAGGCAACTTTTCATAAGGTGGGCATACCTTATGCTTGGGTCCCCTTTTAGCACTACATGTACTGCATGTCCTGCACCATTCTTCCACATCTCGCCTTATACCTATCCAGTAAAATCTTTGTCGTAGGATACTCAATGTCTTCTTAATTCCGAGATGACCTCCTGTTAAAGTATCATGGGATTGACACAGCACAACTTCCCATAACTTTCTCGGTATAACTGTTTGCCAGATCGTCACTTTCCCATCT
>NW_013757269.1:0-2789 GCF_000517525.1 Limulus polyphemus | reverse complement strand
GTCATAATAATGAATTATAGAGGATGTCTAAGAAACATGTCATAATAATGAATTATAGAGGATGTCTAAGAAACATGTCATAATAATGAATTATAGAGGATGTCTAAACTTTCATTGAACTATAACATTCATAGATGGCGCTCTTTAGTTATCATCATATCTGATGTCTGTATTATAACTTTACGCTGTTTACCTCCCTTTTTAAAACCTTTGATCTTTAGTAAATATTTAGCATTCATTATCATTAATGTTAAATATGAAAGAAATATGAAGAATTCGCGTTTTGTAAACTTGTGTGGTTTTCAAACATATTTTCTTGTCCCTGTACTCTCCAGTGTTGAAGAAAAAATGATTTTTGTTGTCCCTATACCCTCCAGTGTTGTAGAAAAATTGATTTTTATTGTCTCTGTACTCTCCAGTGTTGGAGAAAAATGGGTTTTTGTTGTCCCTGTACTCTCTAATGTTGTAGAAAAATGGATTTTTGTTGTCCCTGTACTCTCTAATGTTGTAGAAAAATGGATTTTTGTTGTTCCTGTACTCTCCAGTATTGATAAAAATGGATTTTTTGTCCCTGTACTCTCTAGTGTTGTAGAAAAATGGATTTTTGTTGTCCCTGTACTCTCCAGTGTTTGAGAAAAACGGATTTTTGGTGTCCCTGTGCTCTCCAGTGTTGTAGAAATGATTATGACATGTTTGTTAGACATCCTCTATAATTCATTATTATGACAGTTTGTTAGACATCCTCTATAATTCATTATTATGACATGTTTGTTAGACATCCTCTATAATTCATTATTATGACGAGTTTGTTAGACATCCTCTATAATTCATTATTATGACATATTTCTTAGACATCCTCTATAATTCATTATTATGACATATTTCTTAGACATCCTCTATAATTCATTATTATGACATGTTTGTTAGACATCCTCTATAATTCATTATTATGACGAGTTTGTTGTATGCGCTGATATCTTTGTTTGTCTAATTCTAATTAGATGCAGCTGAGAATTGTCCAGAGGGGGCAGTTGTTCTAAAAATAGAGGTGGAACAATAGTATTATTATACAAAATATAAAAACAAACAACACTGCAATTTATTCGCAACAGCTGATAAACAAAACTCGTGTTTCCGATTCATTCTTCGTGTTTCTGTTTTATTTTCCTAATTACACGTTAAAAAACAAATTCAATTTTAATTTCATTTTAAATAAAGTCGGTCAAAAAAAATTATACCGTAAAACGAGGTGATTAGGGACGAAATGTGTTTCATCTATTTTCACTAATGTTCAAATGAATTATTGATTAGATTATCACAATTTTTTTTCTACGATATTAACTTTAGTGTCTCTGCGCTTTCCCTCCCTAATTCAGCAGTGAAGGACTAGAGGGAAGGCAGCTAATCAACACCATCCGCCGCCAAATCTTTTACAAACGAATAGTGGGATTGATCGTCACATTATAACGTCCGCACGGCTGAAAGGGCGAGTTTGTTTGGTGTGAAGGGGATTCGAACCCGCGACCCTCAGATTGCGAGTCGAGTACCCTAACCACCTGGCCATGCCAGGAAGCGTATTTGCTGAAGGGGATTCGAACCCGTGACCATCAAATTGCGAGTCGAGCTCCCTAACCACCTGGCCATACCAGGCATCATATTTGGTGAAGGGGATTCGAACCCGTGACCATCGGATTGTGAGTCGAGCTCCTAACCACCTGGCCATACCAGGCATCATATTTGGTGAAGGGGATTCGAACCCGTGACCATCGGATTGTGAGTCGAGCGCCCTAACCAATAGCCCTTGAGTAGTTTTATGCGAAATTCAAATCAAACAAATCAGCACGCGCTAACAAGATTATTCAGCTCCGAGTATTTGCCGGTTTTCTTTTTCCTTTGCGGCCGCAGGACAGTTCAGTTAGGACATTTCTAATGAGTGTAATTCGACTAAAAACGAAATTGGATGAATAATTCCATGATAATGATATGTTGAAAGTTAATAAAATTAATCACCATTTTTCTTTAGATATATATATATGTCAACACCTTCTGCTGTTCAGATTTTATATCTTAATTCTTATTGAACTCGAAGAGCTGTCTGTCTGTTTATAGTCTGTAACTCATATACCATTTCATTATTATAATTCGTCTACAAACACTCTTTTATAAAATAAATATTTGTTTGGACTTTTATTATCTGATTTATAAGATATTAAAACGAAATATTAGGGGCGGTTTTGGATTTGTGTGTTTGCTATTTGTTGTTGTTCAGCACAAAATCAAACATGTGCTGTCTGAGATGCCCATCACGGGTATCGAGACCCAGTTTTCAGCGTTGTGAGCCTTCAGACTTGCCGCTGAACCAATGGTGGTTAGGGGGTGGGTGGTTGTTGTTTGTTTGTTTTCATAGCAAAGCCACAGTGGGCTATCTGTTTTGTCCACCGCGGGTAATCGAACCCCGAATTTTAGCGTTGTAATTCCATGGATTTACCGATATCCCACCAGGGGACTAGGGAGTTCGACCCAAATAATTATCTGTCACTCTTCTACCCCTTTCTCTATATATTCATGTACGGTTTTTTGTATCTCAAAGGGTTGAAGGTCAAACGATGAGCACCCAGACAAAATTAATATTTAATAAGTAGTGAGACTTTGTTGTTCTATTCAAACGGTATATAAACCAGTATTGCCAAACACGTAAGTACCTGTTATATTTTAACCGTGTAGATAAGATAAACATCTACCACGTAACTACAGCATTGTTGGACTAGCATCACCAGAGCATCTTACAG
>NW_013757268.1:0-2182 GCF_000517525.1 Limulus polyphemus | reverse complement strand
AACCTGCTCAGACAAAATGTGTCACGTGGGTCACATTAGTGGAAATTCAGGATTTTTTTATATTCTTCCCTTGTAGAATTAAGAACTTAAAACTTGTATACTATTAAAATAAGGATTATTAGCTAGGACTTTATGCTATTCTAATTGATATAACATAAACAAAAAGTAGTTTAATAAAATTTTGAATGTAAGCCACTAAAACTTTGAACAGTAAAGGATATCTGAGGCCGACGATCTTCCATTGACAAGTCAGAATAAGCTAGACGGACGAGTTGTTGAACCCAGTCAGTAAGGGTAACTGGAGAAAGAAACAGAGGGATTCCAAGGGATAAAAAGGTGAGAACTGGAACAACGAAATGTACGAGACATATAACAACAAAGAGAATGTACTGGACAAAGAAGACAATCGGGATCAATGTGGGAAATGGGAAATAAGCCAAGGAAATAGGAGAGAAGTCAAAACAACCTTAACGGGCAGCAGATGTCTTGGGAAGAAAAGAATGATCAGGATAAAGAGAACATAAGAAGCATGGTAAAGGGTGTGGGAAACATTAATAGCATAAATGTCCAAACGATGATGACCACAAGTAAGAAGGAGAAGGAAATAGGTCTTAAAGGAAAGATGGTATAAAGAACATGTAGCAATGGGTTCAAAAGGAGAACGAGTTGAAGAAGCAGCCAAAGCATCCAATTCCCGCCAAATTAAAGCCTGAATCTCCTTGGCAGACATCAGCAACATGCCATGCTGAGGACGAGTGACATTATTGTCATCCATATTGGCAGGAACTTCTTCATCTGCCCACATAAAAAGTTGCATTCATAAGTCCACATGGACATTCAAAAAATTGTAAGAAAGATCGAACCATCATAAATGGACTATGAAATAAATAAGTAATTCAAATTGAAAATTGAAAACTAGCAAGAAACCACACAAGAACATAGCAGAATTCACTTGAAGAACAATTGAAAACACACATCTAAACACTGTAGTGCCAATTGAGAAAGTGAGGATTGTGCTGCAATGGTAGAGGGAGCTACCTATGCTAGTATAAGAGATGCAATGGGATTGGTGGATGATAGCCACATGATCAGTGCAAGTTGCTGCAATGAAGCAAAAAATATAGGAGTATAAAAGACTGGTGCATTGTTGAAAAATTTAGCAATGCTTAGAGGGCAAATGAAGGTTGGGATAACTATGGTTGAGAGGAGATAGTACAGTTTTGGAAAGAGTTATTGTTAATATTAGAAGAATTTAAGTCTCATAACTCATATCATCGAAAAAAAGATGAGTTTCATGATTAACTACAAAAAAAAGTGTAAAAATACTAGACCTTTACAAATTAAAATGAGAACTTAAAATGTAGAAAAAGAAAAGAGCAAGGTTAAACTGTGAAACAAGCTTTTATTGACAAAGTAAAAGACAGAATGCATTACTTTATCATCTTGTTTAGAGGTACAAAAGAGCTTTTAAAACTTTGAAAATGAATGGCTGATTGCAATATTGCTATTGTTTGTTAGATTTTCCGTCAAGTCACACAAAGGCTATTTCTCAGACCAAATAGTTAGATTCAAACTTCATTCTTGTAACCCACTTGCAGTAACAGAAAGTAAAACATGGAACATCAGCTCCACAGTCCACTATGCTAATGATGGCTCTTAGCCCTATTTCTAACGTGTTTTTCAAAAGGAGAGAGGGAAACACCCAGGAAAAGAATCACATTAATCTAATTTACATTATGTTGGATTTTACTATCAGAGATCACTCAGATAAACATCTTCAAAGTTGCTGAAAGAGGAACTAGGAGATTTGTCTGCCCCACTAATTCAACTTATATGGGGCTTCAGCTTGTTTAGATGAACATACCCCCAGGAAGATATTTGAAGTACTAACAAATAGTATTTCTTATATATGAGATTCTTGTGGGGCTAGTGGAAAATTAAATAGTACTTAAAGCATTCTTCTTATTGAGGAAAGTAAACAGATTTTCACCTTTCAGTCCAGTTGTGTCATTTATGTTGTTATAAAAACTTGGATAACTGTTGTGTGTTGATAACACAGAACATTTTGGGAAAGGTGATTCTGTCAAAGTTTTGAGGAAGGTGATTCTGTCAACATTTTAGGGAAGGTAATTCAGTCAGAAAGTTTTGGGGAAGGTAATTCTATCAAAGTTTTGAGGAAGGT
>NW_013757267.1:0-995 GCF_000517525.1 Limulus polyphemus | reverse complement strand
CCGAAGTTAACTACACACTTCCTCGGTAGTTGATATAGACACTATTTTTTCTTGGCATTTTACACCTAGCTGTTGGGACTTTCACAATGGGGGTTGGTGGGCGTCCCTCCACATGAACCACTACTGGTTTCCCCGAGGCTGACTTATTGGTAGTATTCTTCTTACACTGGCTCCTCATATTCTTTGCTCTCCACAGTTCCAACAAACTTTCTGGGTAGCAGCCTTTCCTGCCGTGGCATCTTCCCTGTGTTGAAGTTTCCAGCATTGAGCTCTCTTGTGCTCTGGTTTGTTACAGTGCCAGCAAAGTCCTTCAAACTTCTCTGAAAGCTGACCTTTTCTGGCCTTGAATCCTGATGACTGTACCAACCTTGGTACCTCTGTGCTGGACTTAATGTAGGATTCGAATTCAAGAACTCTGGCCATTATAGTAGAGGGGTGTGCTTTCTTCACTTGTATCTTCAGTTGTGGACTGTCCAAGGCATCTACAAACTGATCCCTCAGCAACAACATGAGGAGATCGGGTGGCACAGTTGGGTAGGCCTTGTGTGCCATACTTTCCAAATCCTGTGCCAGCTCTTGCAGGCTCTCTCATTTAGCACGGACTCTCGTCCTAAACCTAGCCCTGTAGACTTCAGACTGATTTTTTGGTTGCATACCCGAGTTCTAGAGCAGCTACCAGTGCCCTATATTTGTGCCTGACATCTGCTGACAACTGTCCAAGTATTTCCAGTGGTTGTCCCTTCAAGCTCGTTGCCAGGTACACAGCTTTCTGCTCCTCTGTCCATCCATTTATTTCTGCCAGTAGCTCAAATTGTGCTCTATATGCTTCCCATGGTGCCTTCCCATCGAATTCCTGTGGCTTCCTTCGTACTAGATCACCCCTATTGCTGACATGCATATCTGGGATATACAATAGTTTGTCTAATTAGGACAAAAGGTAAGGACATACAGGGGTTTGTTTAATTAGGACAAAAGATAAGGATATACAGGGGTTT
>NW_013757266.1:0-992 GCF_000517525.1 Limulus polyphemus | reverse complement strand
TATTAGGGTTAGACTACTTACTACCGAGGAAGTGTGTAGTTAATTTTGATAAAATGACATTTGGGAACAACAAAGGCCAAATTCCACTAAGTGTTGCTGCTTCTGCTGAGTTGCATGTCACAGCACTTACGTCAACTACAATACCGTGTGATGCCATTCGGGCTTAGCAATGCTCCAGCAACATTTGAGACTGATGGAAAGAATACTGGAAGGCCTACAATGGAGGATAGCCCTAGTGCACCTGGAAGTATTCAAGCGTTTGAAAGCAGTAAACCTCAAACTCCATCCCAAGAAATGCCACTTGTTCTAGAAAGAGGTGCTTTACTTGGGTCACATTGTAAGTGAGCATTGTGTGCGAACTGATCCTGACAAGGTGAAAGCAGTGCATGATTGGCCAACACCAGACAATGTGGGAGAGTTAAAAAGTTTCTTGAGACTCTGTACCTATTACCGGAAGTTTGTGAAGGACTTTGCAGCTATAGCTGCTCCACTACATGATTTGACAAAAAAAGGCCAGAAGTTCGAATGGACAGTTTCTTGCCAGCATGCTTTCAAGACATTGAAAGAAAAATTGACCTCAGCTCTACTTTTAAAGCTTCCAAATCCCTCACTGCCGTATATACTGGATTGTGATGCTAGTAATGTCGGAATTGGAGGAGTGTTGTCTCAGAAAGTGGGTGAAAACGAACATGTGGTGGCCTACTTCAGTAGGGTCCTGAGTAAACCAGAGATGAACTACTGTGTAACTGGAAGAACTCCTTGCTATAGTAAAGAGTCTGACATATTTCCATCCCTACTTCTATGGGGCTAGGTTTACCATAAGGATAAACCATGCTGCATTACACTGGTTAAGATCATTAAAGAACCAAGGCGAACAACTGGCACATTGGATTGGAAAGATAGACCAGTATAAATATGATATTGAATACAGAGAAGGAAAATATCATGGAAATGCCGACAGACTGAGCCGAAGACTCTGCAAAAATGACTGC
>NW_013757265.1:0-993 GCF_000517525.1 Limulus polyphemus | reverse complement strand
AAAGTAATAAATTTATCTATAAATAGACTCACGATATTATGTATATACAAAGTAATAAATTTATCTATAAAAAGACTCACGATATTATGTATATACAAAATAATAAATTTATCTATAAAAAGACTCACGATATTATGTATATACAAAGTAATAAATTTATCTATAAATAGACTCACGATATTATGTTTATACAAAGTAATAAATTTATTTATAAATAGACTCACGATATTATGTAAATACAAAGTAGTAAATTTATCTATAAATAGACTCACGATATTATGTATATACAAAGTAATGAATTTATCTATAAATAGACTCACGATATTATGTATATACAAAGTAATAAATTTATCGATAAAGAGACTCACGATATTATGTATATACAAAGTAATAAATTTATCTATAAATACACTCACGATATTATGTATATACAAAGTAATAAATTTATCTATAAATAGACTCACGATATTATGTATATACAAAGTAATAAATTTATCTATAAAAAGACTCACGATTTTATGTTTATACAAGATAATGACACAGATTACTATACAACATGCCAGTTGACACAGATTAATAAATAACGTGTCAGTTGGCACAAAGTAATATACAACATGCCAGTTGATACAGAGTAATATACAACATGCCAGTTGACACAGAGTAATATACAACATACCAATTGACACAGAGTAATATACAACATACCAGTTGACACAGTTTAATAAATAACGTGCCAGTTGACACAGAGTAATATACAACATACCAGTTGATAGAGTTGATATGATGTATATATAAAGTAATAAATTTATCTATAATAGACTCACGATATTATGTTTATACAAAGTAATGATTTATGTATAAATAGACTCACGATATTATGTTTATACAAAGTAATGATTTATGTATAAATAGACTCACGATATTATGTTTATACAAAGTAATAAATTTTCCTATAAATAGACTAACGATATTATGTATATACAAAGTAATAAA
>NW_013757264.1:0-1227 GCF_000517525.1 Limulus polyphemus | reverse complement strand
TAGATGACACTGTACGAAAGAGTTAAGCCTACATTTAACCATTACAATACCCTTTCGTTTAGATGACACTGTACGAAAGAGTTAAGCCTACATTTAACCATTACAATACCCTTTAGTTTAGATGCTACTGTATGAAAGAGTTAAGCCTACATTTAACCATTACAATACCCTTTCGTTTAGATGACACTGTACGAAAGAGTTAAGCCTACATTTAACCATTACAATACCCTTTAGTTTAGATGACACTGTACGAAAGAGTTAAGCCTACATTTAACCATTACAACATATTTTAATTTAGGTGACACTGTATGAAAGAGTCAAGCCTACATGAACTATTACAAAACCTTTTAAATAAACAACAGTGGGCAAAGCCAGATTACTTAAACGTGGATTAACAGGCTCAATACTACAGGGAAGGGGGCTTTTGGGGGTGGGGGATTCCATAAAGTTAGCTTTATGATGTTTTGTGATTTTCCCCCTCCCAGCGGTCATCCTTTATTGTATGGGACACGTCTACCATTTTTATCCCGCAGTTACCTCTTTTACTAATTAGCTCATTAAATTTCTCTTATTCTCTTATGATTTGAAAACTGTAAGAATGTGTTTTTGAATTCTAACACCGCCCTTTAGAACACCATTCATGACTATGTTGTATAAACCCTTTTTCGTCCTTAATACCACACATCAGATTTCACGTCTATTTTGTCTTCCGAGTTATTGGCCAATATTTTTTATCTCTTAGTAGTTGTTAAAGATTCTGAACAGTAATACAAAATGCAAGTTACCAGAGAATGGTCACCAGGATACCCTATATCGTGTGGGTTAACAATTGTTCCTACTTTACAATATTGTTAAACTAGTATTCTTTAACAATTGTTCCTACTTTACAATATTGTTAAACTAGTATTCTTTAACAATTATTCCTACTTTACAATATTGTTAAATTAATATTCTTTAACAATTGTTCCTATTTTACAATATTGTTAAACTAGTATTCTTTAACAGTTATTCCTACTTTACAATATTGTTAAATTAATATTCTTTAACAATTGTTCATACTTTACAATATTGTTAAATTAATATTCTTTAACAATTGTTCCTATTTTACAATATTGTTAAACTAGTATTCTTTAACAATTGTTCCTACTTTACAATATTGTTAAACTAGTATTCTTTAACAATTGTTCCTATTTTACAATATTGTTAAACTAGTATTCTTTAAAAATT
>NW_013757263.1:0-1425 GCF_000517525.1 Limulus polyphemus | reverse complement strand
AGAGCTCTCGAATTTGAATCCTACGTTAAGTCCAGCACAGAGGTACCAAGGTTGGTACAGTCATCTGGATTCAATGCCAGAAAAGGTCAGCTTTCAGAGAGGTTTGAGGGACTTTGCTGGCACTGTAACAAACCTGGGCACAAGAGAGCTCAATGCTGGCAACTTCAACACAGGGGAGACGATACAGCAGTAAAGGCTGCTACCCAGAAAGGCTGTTGGAACAGTGAGGAGCAAGGATATCTGAGGAGCCAGTGTAAGAAGAATACCACCAATAAGTTAGCTTCGAGAAACCAGTTGTGGTTGGTGCTAAGGGACGCCCACCAACCTCCATCATGAAAGTCCCAACAGATAAGTGTAAAATGGCAAGCACACATAGTATCTACGTGACAGGGAAGCTGGATGACCAAAGGTGCAACTTTGTCATAGATTCTGCATCACAGCAAACCCTTGTGAGCATCAAGATGCTGGATAACAACGGAGTACCAGAAGCTGTACAGAAGCTTTGTGGTGTGACAGGACATTCTGCAAGGTTGTGGGGACCAGTGTGGGTAACTATCGAGCTCATGGGCATGAAGAACAGACAGAAAGTATACTTGGCTGACATTGAAGACCAATGCATATTAGGATTGGACTATCTACTACCGAGGAACTGTGTAGTTAAGTTCGATAAAATGACGATTGGAAACAACAAAGGCCAGATTCCAATAAGTGTTGCTACATCTGTTGATCTGCATGTCACAGCACTTAAATCAACTACAATACCCCATATGTCAGAGAAGATAATTTGGGGTAGGATAAAAGAACATCCCTAAGGAATCCCAATGCTTGTATAAGCAGTGAAAGACCCATCCAGGCCAGCAGATTTGAAGATTGGAAGGTCACTTGTAGCAGGTTATCAAGTAGTACCTATAACAGTGGCCAATTTCTCTAAATGTGAGCAGACACTTAAGGAAGGGGCATTGCTGGGTGTATGCCAGGAGGTAGAGTCAGTCAAAGTTGTATTCCTTGCTTTAACAGTAAAAGTCAAATATTCTGGAAGTGTATGTCCTTTCGACCTCTATAAGAAGAGCATAGTCCATTTGTCATCATCACAGGCTCTTCAGGTAAAAGAACTTTTTGCAAATTATGCTGACGTCTTTTCGAAAGGAGATCATGATCTCGGCTGCACAAACCTGGTAGAGCACAGAATAAACACAGGCAATCACCGTCCAATAAAGATTCCTCCAAGGAGAATAGTTCCAGCAAAGCGACAGGAGATAGAAAAGGTCATGGACGGTCTAATTAAGGAAGGGATAGTCGAGAAATCAGATAGTCCCTGGTCAGCTCCCGTTGTATTAGTCCAGAAGAAGGATGGGACCCAACTTTGCTGTGTGGACTTCAGGGCTCTTAACAGCATAACCGAAAAAGACTCATACCCACTGCCAT
>NW_013757262.1:0-995 GCF_000517525.1 Limulus polyphemus | reverse complement strand
AGAACTTCCAGGTCTTATCATCCCACACAGACACCTTTGACCAGTCAACTTCCTTCCCACTCTCACATTCAGTTTTCTCTATAAGTGAGTCATAACAAGAAAAGAAAATGAATTATGTGTCTCATATTTATGATACACTAAAGAATGAACGTAACGAGGAAGGACATTTTAAAGTGAAATAATTAAACGATGTAGAGCAAAAGGAGAAAACATTTCGAAGAAGATTGTCGTCAGTACTATTGGTGTAAGTAGAGAAACTAGTACCACAGAGCGTTCAGGATAACAACGTCTCTGACTCAAAAATCACAACATTAGGAGTAAGACCCACATCCTCAAAGCGAAGGCTAGGATTACGAGAAAGAGCCCTTGGATCCAAAAATCCATTGCGATGGAGCTGGAGATATTTTCTAGTATCGTTAAGCAGGCAGAGGGTACAAAAGTCCATTGGTTCTTTTCTGGGGGAACTAGACAGTTATGTGTGGTCGAATTGATTTACTGTGTTTCTAATTTACTCAGCTACTTGTTGTTGTTTTTTTCAGAAAAATAATTGTTTAGTTTAAGGTGTTGCCAGATCTTATGAGCCGTTGTTATTCTGATATTTGGATTCATTGTCATGTTAAACGTAATTTTTGATGGTAACGTTTGGGTAAAGTTTATCATGGTTTGTAGTCCAAGATTACCTCGTTAATACTTGTTTCAACAGAAATTGTAGTGTTGGGTAAGAGTGAATAAATATGGCCACAAGACTGAATACAATCGATGGTTACTAAAGTAATAATTACAAGAGTCATAGAACCTCGTTTTTCTGCGCAATTAACTCGGCTTAATGCATTCGTACTCAATACAGTTTGATTTTTAAGTAACTATTTTTCGATAACACATACCATATGATTTTAGTTTCTACACACACACACACACACATATATATATATACATTTTCATAATAAAGTATAAGTATTCAATCTTGAGAAGGCAATCACAGTTTAATGCTGAAG
>NW_013757261.1:0-995 GCF_000517525.1 Limulus polyphemus | reverse complement strand
GTATCGTAAAGTTGTATACGGAAAGAATAAACCAGTTTTATTTAAGAAAGGACTTGTGTCGCTAAAGATTCGTCGGAACGAATTTACGGAAAATTACTAACGAACGGAGACGTAACAAATTGGTGTCAGAAGTGGGATGAAAAAAAATGGAAACGAGAAGCGGCAAATCAAACTACAGCTTAGCATATTTGATGGCAGCAATACAGGAACAGCAAAATAAACAAGAAGAACGGGAAAATAAACAAGAAAAGAAACAAGAAGAACGAGAAAAGAAACAAGAAGAGAGACAATAGCAGTTGCAAGAAAACATGCAACAGTGGCAGTTCGAACTACAAAATAAACAGGAAGAGAGATTACAGCAGTTGGAGGAAAAAGAAAAGAAACAAGAAGAGAGACAACAGCAGTTGCAAGAAAACCTGCAACAGTGGCAGCTCGAACAACAAATTAAACAAGAGAGACTACAACAGTGGTTGAAGGAGGAAGAAAATAAACATGAAGAGAGACTATAGCAGTGTTTGGAGGAGAAAGAAAATAAACAAGAAGAGAAATTCCAGCAGTTGTTAGAGGAGAAAGAAAATAAACAAGAAGAACGAGAAAAGAAACAAGAAGAGAGATTACAGCAGTGGCAACTGGAACAAGAAAGGAAACAGGAAGAAAGTCAGCAGCAACTACAGGAAAGTCAACAACAGTGGCAAGAAGTACAAATGGAAAACATTAGTAAATTTAAAAGCGAATTAGATACATTAAAGGATGATCTATTGTCTTTTACACAAGGAGGATACATTAACCATCGACTTAATCAGCCCAGACACTGACAAGCCCCTTCCAGACCCCGCAGCTAAACCCTAATGCAGACATCATCAGCCCTGTTAGAAGTCACATCCCAGATATGAATGTCAGTAATAGGAGTGATCCAGTGCGAAGGAGCCACAGGAATTCGATGGGAAGGCACCGTGGGAAGCATATAGAGCACAATTTGAGCTACTGGCAGAGAT
>NW_013757260.1:0-995 GCF_000517525.1 Limulus polyphemus | reverse complement strand
CCATCGTGTTAGTCCAGAAGAAGGATGGGACCCAACGTTGCTGTGTGGCCTTCAGGACTCTTAACAGTATAACTTAAAAGGACTCATATCCGCTGCCAAGAACTGATGTTATTCTTGATGCCCTAAGTGGAGCCAAGTGGTTTTCAACTCTAGACTTAAAGTCGGGTTTCCATCAAGTGAAAATGGCTGAAGCAGATAAACCTAAGACCGCATTTAATTATGGCCAGGGTCTCTGGCAATATTGTGTGATGCCATTCGGGCTTAGCAATGCTCCAGCAACATTTGAGAGGCTGATGGAAAGAGTACTGGAAAGCCTACAATGGAGGATAGCCCTAGTGTACCTGTATGATGTCATCGTGTTTGCAAGAACGTTTGATGAGGAAATGTTCTGGCTAGAAGAAGTATTCAAGTGTTTGAAAGCAACAAACCTCAAACTCTATCCCAAGAAATGCCACTTGTTCCAAAAAGAGGTGCTTTACTTGGGTCACATTGTAAGTGAGCATGGTGTGCGACCTGATCCTGACAAGGTGAAAGCAGTGCGTGAGTGGCCACCACCAGACAATGTGGGAGAGTTAAGAAGTTGCTTGGGACTCTGTACCTATTACCAGAAGTTTGTGAAGGATTTTGCAACTATAGCTGGTCCACTACATGATTTAACAAAAAAAGGCCAGAGATTCGAATGGACAGTTTCAAGACAATAAAATAAAAATTGGCCTCACCTCTACTTTTAAAGCTTCCAAATCACTCACTGCCGTACATACTGGATTGTGATGCTAGTAATGTCGGAATTGGAGGAGTGTTGTCTCAGAAAGTGGGCGAAAACGAACATGTGGTGGCCTACTTCAGTAGGGTTTTGAGAATACCAGAGAGGAACTACTGTGTAACACGGAGGGAACTCCTTGCTATAGTAAAGAGTCTGACATATTTCCATCCTTACCTCTATGATGCAAGGTTTACCATTAGGACAGACCATGCTGCGTTACGCTGGTTAAGAT
>NW_013757259.1:0-991 GCF_000517525.1 Limulus polyphemus | reverse complement strand
AAAACTAATACAAGGCGGAACAAGAAATGAACAACAATACAAAACAGACAGTCAAAAACCTTCATATGCAATAATCATTCAGGGAATTCCTGGACATTACAACCAACCACAATTAGCAAAAGAAATCATCGGTGCAAACCGAAGTACAGATCACAAACATAAAACGACTACCCAGGGGCGGTGTTCTCGTTCGAGGACAAGAACCCGCTGACCTGAACAAATTACTACAGTCATAGCCCGAAAATGCATTCAACACGAATGCAATAACAATACAACTTCCGGGAGCAAGGGCACAACCCAGGTCATTCGTGATCAGGGAAGTGCACTATTCCATAAGCACGGAAGACATACACGACATGTTACACACACAACAAGTTAAAGTAAATAAAGTCGAGCGAATAATTTCAAACATCACAAAAAAACCAACTAACTTAGTAAAAATACACGTTGATAACACACAAGACATCACACAATATATAAACAATGGTATCATTATGTGGTACCAAAAATACACTGTGGAACCAACAAAAACACCAGCAATAGTAGTAACTCAATGTTACCACTGCCAGCGGTTTGGACATGTAGCAGCTGCATGCCAAGCCACCCCAAGATGCGTTGGCTGTGGGGAAAACCACCACATAACACAATGCACCAAACAAAAACCCGAACCTAAATGTTGCAACTGTGGAGAAAACCACACAGCCAACTACAAGGGCTGCGAAAAGTACAAAACTATTAAAACCAAAATTTACGAAATTAAAAACACAAATGCACAAACACAAAAGCAACCCCAACCAACACAAACAACAAGAAAGACGTTACTTCCAACACCACAGACACAAAAAACAACATACGCAGCTGCAGTCACCAGCACAATCACGAAACAGAGTGAACGAAAATCTACAAATGAAACACCCAAGGACAACACCCCAGAATAACACAGGATCAGACAAAAACTAAACAAAATGAAACCAACACTGACATGCCAATC
>NW_013757258.1:0-2162 GCF_000517525.1 Limulus polyphemus | reverse complement strand
AAAGTAATAATAAACACAGTTCCCGCTAGGAGTTAAAATAATAATAAACACAGCTCCCGCTAGGAGTTAAAATAATAATAAACACAGATCCCGCTAGGAGTTAAAGTAATA
Source organism: Limulus polyphemus (assembly GCF_000517525.1). Taxonomy (NCBI): domain Eukaryota; kingdom Metazoa; phylum Arthropoda; class Merostomata; order Xiphosura; family Limulidae; genus Limulus; species Limulus polyphemus. The sequence continues at coordinate 2,051 of NW_013757258.1, read as the reverse complement.
ATAAACACAGCTCCCGCTAGGAGTTAAAGTAAGAAACCAATGGAATTGTTCCCTCTAACGTGATCACATTTTCTACTCGAAGAAGTTGTTCGCTAGTTCCTAGGCCTGATATGGCCACGTGGTTAAGGGGCGAGGATCGAGGGTTCGAATACCCGTCCCTCCAAACTTGCTCGCTATTTCAGCCGTGGCGGCGTTATAAAGTGACGGTCAATCCCACTATTCGTTGGTAAAAGAGTAGCCTCAGAGTTGGTGGTGCCTTCCTTCTAGTCTTACACTACTAAATTAGAGAAGGCTAGCGCAGATAGCCCTCGTGTAGCTTTGCGCGAAATTTAACCAAAACAAACCAAGGAAACACGACCTACTACTTTCAACACCGTAACTAATAATCGCTAAAAATCAATGGTGTGTTTCATTTAAAGCTACACAAAGACTATCTATGATAGCCGTCAGTAATCTTGAACTTGTAGGCAGCACCCGTCGCCAAGTTTTGGGCTACTCTAATCAAACTGTTGGATTTGACCGCCACTCTTATAACGCAAATAAGACCCAAATGTGAGGAGAACAATACTGCATAAACAGGACGCGAACAAGGACTCTCGGATTCACGGTATACCACGTTTGACCGTCACTCTTATAATGCACACAAGACCCAAATTTGCGAAGAACAATACTATATCAACAGGACTCGAACAAGGACTCTCGGATTCACAGTCTAGCACGTGATCAACCGAGCCTCGCAAGTCTCAGGTTACTATGGAAAAAGATCGTTAGTGAATTTGTACAGAATAATCCAGACGCCACCCTACCTTTAAACATTGCAACCAAGAAGTCGTGATTACCATAGAAACAAATCATCAGTACATTAGCGGATGATGATAATGCAACGGAATATCTCATTTTATATCCTGCCCGCTGAAATTAACGTGTTGTACAATTTCACGAAAGATCTGTTTCCATGGTAGCCGCGATTGTTAGCGACTGTTAGTTACAGTGTTGAAAGTAGTAGGTCGTGTTTCTCGTGTTGTACAATTTCACGAAAGATCTGTTTCCATGGTAGCCGCGATTGTTAGCTACTGTTAGTTACAGTGTTGAAAGTAGTGGGTCGTGTTTCTCGTGTTGTACAATTTCACGAAAGATCTGTTTCCATGGTAGCCACGATTGTTAGCTCGAGAACTGAGGAGTAAGTTCAGATTTGTTGAATTAGCTCAGTTTTAACACTAAAAGCTTGTATCATGTTCGTCAACGTTATATATACCTAACTGAGTATAAAAGCTTGTATCATGTTCGTCAACGTTATATATATCTAACTAACCGAGTATGAAGTATTTTTACCTATAGATTGTTCCTATTTGCCAACTGTTTTCTAAGAAGTTACGTCTCCACATGCAAGAAAAACTGCCTCAATCTAATCTTTGCGTGGGGCCAACGTAGCAATTTTACAAATCACTGGACAGAAGAGAGGGGACGCTGTTCTGCTCTCTAGTGTCAAAATTACATGGTTTATACACTATTTGGAAATGTTAGCCAGAACAGGAAAACTTGACATTATTACATACTAAGTTTTTATTACGGTCTTGCGTCTGTTTCAATCTTCTTTTATTAGTGTTGCTTTTGTAAACATTAAGATGAATAGTAGATATATTTGTTAACATTAAGATGAATAGTAGATATATTTGTTAACATTAAAATGAATAGTAGACATATTTGTTAACATTAAAATGAATAGTAGATATATTTGTTAACATTAAAATGAATAGTAGACATATTTGTTAACATTAAAATGAATAGTAGATATATTTGTTAACATCAAAATGAATAGTAGATATATTTGTTAACCTCAAAATGAATAGTAGACATATTTGTTAACATTAAAGTGAATAGTAAATATATTTGTTAACATTAAGATGAATAGTAGACATATTTGTTAACATTAAAATGAATAGTAGATATATTTGTTAACATTAAAATGAATAGTAGACATATTTGTTAACATTAAAATGAATAGTAGACATATTTGTTAACATTAAAATAAATAGTAGACATATTTGTTA
>NW_013757257.1:0-1708 GCF_000517525.1 Limulus polyphemus | reverse complement strand
CACACACTCTCAAGAAAGTCTACATATTGTTAGCAGTTCAGCACAGTATCTACACACACACTCAAGAAAGCCTACGTATTGTTAGCAGTTCATCACATTATCTACACACACACTCAAGAAAGCCTACATATTGTTAAGTGTTGCCAATGCCAGCAGTTCATCACAGTATTTACACACACACTCAAGAAAGCCTACATATTGTTAAGTGTTACCAATGTCAGCAGTTCATCACAGTATCTACACACACACTCAAGAAAGCCTACATATTTTAACACTTAACAATATGTAGGCTTTCTTGAGTGTGTGTGTAGGTAGATACTGTGATGAACTGTAAACAATATGTAGGCTTTCTTGAGTGTGTGTGTAGAAACTGTGATGAACTGCTAACAATATGTAGACTTTCTTGAGTGTGTGTGTAGATACTGTGATGAACTGCTAATAATATGTAGACTTTCTTGAAAGTGTGTGTGTAGATACTGTGATGAACTGTTGGCATTGGTAACACTTAACAATATGTAGGCTTTCTTGAGTGTGTGTGTAAATACTGTGGTGAACTGCTGGCATTGGTAACACTTAACAATATGTAGGCTTTCTTGAGTGTGTGTGTAGATACTGTGGTGAACTGCTGGCATTGGTAACACTTAACAATGTGTAGGCTTTCTTGAGTGTGTGTAGATACTATGATAAACTGCTGACATTGGTGATACTTAATCCAATCCCCACCGCTATTTGGGTCCTACTTCCGCAATTACCCAGGGCACATCTTATATCATACATTAAGGCCTATGCCGTAGTGATGTCTTTATCATATACAGCGTTTTTGTTGTAGTTGTTAAAGCTTGTTTAGATAATTAAAATGTTTTTTCCTCACAGCTTTGGTCTTGCTGTTTTTAACGCAGTCCTTCATTTTGATGTTAGTATTTATTTAACTGTTGAAATACTGTTTTTACACACACAAACACCAGATAAACACACGCACATACATCATATACATGGAATTAAACAGCATGACACACACCAAAAATGACCGAGTAAGTATTCATAGAACCAGTGAGGAGCAGACGCTTGCTTGCTCCCTTGTGCACGCTCTTGCACCAGACCTATAGAAAAGTAGAATTTTAAACACACACCCTTTTCAGGAAACCATTGATCCTTCTCGTGAACTCTCGTAAAGTGCCAGCCTTCACTACTGCCGAAAGCAACTCATCCCATAAGTTAGTCACCCTGTTATAAAAATAAAACTATCTTAACTCAAGCTTAGCTTCTCTTATACTTAAGTCCTCTCGTCATATTGTCTTTAAAACCCATTTACGTACTTTCATATTATTCGTACTGTTTGTTTGTTTCTGTTGCTGCGCGAGCTTTACTTTAAAACCTGTATGATTGCACAAAAAGTTACGACAATAGCATCAACTGAAATCAGTCCCAGTTGCCATAACGACGCTAATATGAGGTCACGTGATATCATTTAATCAATATGTGTAGCTTTTTTATTACGTTTTTACAAATACAAAAACAGTAGGTTTACAAAACTATGATTTCCTTTTCTTTTTTCTTATTTAACCTCTTCCTTTTTTTGATCTATTCTCTCTCGTTATGACAATAGGAAGTAAGCACTCCAGAACTTTTAATCTAAAGATGTGATGTAATACAATAATATGACAATAGGAAGTAAGCACTCCTGAACTTTAAATCTAAAGATGTGATC
>NW_013757256.1:0-995 GCF_000517525.1 Limulus polyphemus | reverse complement strand
GTTTTGACACTGCGAGTTGCTGCTAAGTGTCATCTTTAAAAAATTTGTAACTTTCTAAATTTCTGTTGCATCTTGTAAAAAATTATTTTTCTTTCTTCTTTTGGTCAAATTTGGAAGTTTTTTATATGGACATGTATTGATCCGAATATTTTGTGATGTTTCTGATATTTTAACTGAAATACATTAGCTGTGTATTCCTTACATACATACAATACATTTTTAGTATGGGTAAAATAGTGCTACATTTATAATTGATGTTACAGTATAGTGCAATTATTTTTAATTGTACAATATATTTATATAACTTTTTAACATTATTTTCTATTTCCAATTAAGTGTTTTATACTACTATTTCCACAGTCGACCTTGGACATTGAATGCCCCTTACTGAGTTATTCAACCACATTTTCATAGCTAGTTTCTCACCTAGAATTTAAGAATAATTGGGCAGATGGAATATCCTCAATGCCTTTAGGGTTCTATCACTGCAATTACACATTTGGAATTACACCTTTTGCAGATTTCTCCAAATGGTATAATGTATTTGTTTTTGCCATTCTGTACAATTTGAATTTCATATTAAATTCTTTGAAGTTTGTGGTCTTGAATTTTTTTAGATTTGATGTTGATCTGCTGATTATTAGCCCTTGTCTCATATTCACCCTTTTCTGGATTTCAGCTTGGCTAAATGGTTTCCAATGACTTTTAACTTGCTAAATATTTAAAGAAAAATACCTGCAAAAATGTTTGGTATCACACTTGTCCTGCTTAAACAGAGAATCGACCTGTATTTCATAGTATGTGAATATGTAAAGCAGAACAGCTCCCCAGTGGCACAGCAGTAAGTCTGTGAACTTATAATCCCCAAAACTAGGTTTTGATAGCCGTGGTGGGCACAGCACAGATAGCCCATTGTGTAGCTTTGCACTTAACCCCAAACAAACAAAGCAGAACATGAATAAGAAAGCCTACCCTCTTTCAATGTATTTTTATAC
>NW_013757255.1:0-995 GCF_000517525.1 Limulus polyphemus | reverse complement strand
AATTAACTATTATATGTATATTTACAGTACGTTTTATAGTTTAGTTTTACAAAATTACCACTATAGAGGTAATTAACTATCATATGTATATTTACAGTAGGTTTTATAGTTAAGTTTAGAAAATTACCACTATAAATGTAATTAAGTACCATGTGTATATTTACAGTACGTTTATAGTTTAGTTTACAAAATTACCACTATAAAGGTAATTAACTACCATATGTATATTTACAGTACTTTTTATATTTTAGTTTTACAAAATTACTACTATAAAGGTAATTAACTACCATATGTATATTTACAGTACATTTTACAGTTTAGTTTACAAAATTACCACTATAAAGCTAATTAACTACCATATCTATATTTACAAAACATTTTATAGTTTACTTTCACAAAATTACCATTATAGAGGTAATTAATCACTATATGTATATTTAGAGTACTTTTTATATTTTAGTTTACAAAATTACCACTATAAAGGTAATTAATCACAATATGTATATTTACAGTACGTTTTATAGTTTAGTTCACAAAATTACCACTATAAAGGTAATTAATTACTATATGTATATTTACAAAACATTGTATAGTTTAATTTTACAAAATTACCATTATAACGGTAAATAATTACAATACATATATCTACAGTACTTTTTATATTTTAGTTTAAAAAATTACCACTATAACGGTAATTAACTACCATATGCATATTTACAGTACGTCTATAGTTTAGTTTTACAAAATTACCACTATAACGGTAATTAATTACTATAGTTATATTTGTAGTACGTTTTATAGTTCAGTTTAGAACCACTATAAAGATAATTAACTACCACATCTTTTTTCACAGTATGTTTTATAGTTTAGTTTACAAAATTACCACTATCAAGGTAATTAACTGCCATATGTATATTTAATATACATTTTATAGTTTAGTTTACAAAATCACCACTATAAAGGTAATTAGTTACCATATGTATATTTACAGTACA
>NW_013757254.1:0-1286 GCF_000517525.1 Limulus polyphemus | reverse complement strand
TGAGATGACTGTTAAATAATGAGATGATAAAATGTTGAGATGACTAATAGATAATGGGATGATAAAATGTTGATAATTACTGATAAATAACTAGATGATAAAATGTTGAGGTGACTGATAAATAATAGGATGATAAAATGTTGAGATGACTGATAATTAATGGGATGATAAAATGTTGAGATGACTGATAAATAATTAGATGATAAAATGTTGAGATGATTGATAGATCATGAGATGATAAAATGTTGAGATAAATGATAAATAATTAGATGATAAAATGTTGAGAACTGGTAGATCATGAGATGGTAAAATGTTGAGATAACTGATAAATAATGAGATGATAAAATGTTGTGATGACTGATAAATAATGGGATAATAAAATATTGACATGACTAATAATCAATGGGATGATAAAATGTTGAAATGACTGTTAAATAATGGGATGATAAAATGTTGAGATGACTAATAAATAATGAGATGATAAAATGTTGAGATGACGAACAAATAATGAGATGATAAAATGTTGAGATGACTGATAAATAATTAGATGATAAAATGTTCAGATGACTTTTAAATAGTGAGATGATAAAATGTTGAGATGACTGATAAATAATGAGATGATAAAATGTTGTGATGACTGATAAATAATGAGATAATAAAATGTTGACATGACTAATAATCAATGGGATGATAAAATGTTGAGATGACTGTTAAATAATGGGATGATAAAATGTTCAGGTGACTGATAAATAATGAGATGATAAAAATGTTGAGATGACGAACAAATAATGAGATGAGAGAATGTTGAGATGACTGATAAATTGGATGTAGAAATGTTGAGATGACTGATAAATAATTAGATGATAAAATGTTGAGATGACTTTAAATAGTGAGATGATAAAATGTTGAGATGACTGATAAAAAATGGGTTGATAGAATGTTGAGATGAGTAATAAATAATGGGATGATAAAATGTTGAGTAGACTGATGAATAATGAGATAATAAAATGTTAGATGACTGACAAATAATGAGATGATAAAATGTTGAGATGAGTGATAAATGAGATGATAAAATGTTGAGATGAAAAACAAATAATGAGTTGATAAATTGTTGAGATGACTGTTAAATAATGAAATGATAAAATGTTGAGATGACTGTTAAATAATGGGATGATAAAATGTTGAGATGACTGTTAAATAATGATATGATAAAATGTTGAGATGACTGGTAAATAATGGGATGATAAAATGTTGAGATGACTAATAAAAAATGGGATGATAAAATG
>NW_013757253.1:0-996 GCF_000517525.1 Limulus polyphemus | reverse complement strand
CAGTGAACACAGAAACTGTAGAGGGGATCCTGCGAGCAACTACCGAGCCACAGCAAACCATGGCAGAACCTACAGAATCACCCAATTTCGAACCATCCGTGTAAATGGGAAAAGAGGAATGGTTCGAGAGCTTTTCAGCAAAAAGAAGACGGTACTTCCAATCGGGAGTATTCGCCTTCCCCAGATGACTCAAGGAAAGGTCACAGGATGGGATGGTAATAAGCCATGGTGGAATGAGCTGATCACTGAGGACAGCAATGTCATCCAATGCCAGACCCAATTCAGCCAGTAATGCCCGGATACGAAGGCAGTGGAGGAATAGCAGACCGTCTGTTCTGAAAGAGCATTGCCCACCGAGGAAGAAAAACACAATCCCAGGTGAGATGCCGTGGTAAGGATCGAAGCTTAGTAGCATATTGTAAAGAAAGTTGCAAATGATGGAGGTGAAGTGAAGGTTCGTGGGACTCAGTGTACAAACTCTGGACTGGAGAAGTGCGAAAAGCACTGGTGCAGAGCTGAAGCCTCAGATGGTGAATGGGGTCCAGCATCTTCAGGGCTGAGGTCCTGGCGGAACCATAGACCAAAGACCCATAGTCCAGTTTGGATCGAATCAGAGCACAATTGATCCTGAGCATAGAACATCGATCCACTCCCCAAGAGCTGGAAGAGAGGACGTGGAGGATGTTCAGAGCCCTTGCACACTTGACACGTAGCTGCTTGATGTGTGGGATGAAGCTAAGCTGACAGGCAAAGATAAGCCCAAGAACTTTGCCTCAGGGACCACACGAATAACTATATCACCGAGATGGAGCTCGGGATCGGGGTGGAGTCCCCGTTGGTGGCAAAAATGCAGGAAAACGGTTTTGGAAAAAGAGAATTTAAAACCATTTGCAATGGTCCATGTCAACAACCGATTGAGGGCAGTCTGAAGCTGCCGCTCAATAAACCTTATTAGACGACTGGCACGAGATGTGGAAGTCGTCGACATAGAGCCCA
>NW_013757252.1:0-996 GCF_000517525.1 Limulus polyphemus | reverse complement strand
CATTGATTCTTGCCCACTTTAAGTGCTTCTTGACAGGACTTTTCACGTGATCAACAGCTGCTTCTCTAAAATTCATTTTTCGGTCCTGAAGATGTTATTGCACTCGATTGATAGATGATAAAAGATTTCTCCAAAAATGCAACAGTACAAAAAAATCAAATGTAAGCATGCGTTGCAGAATATTATGAGCACCACATTTTGTTTCAGCCGTTTTGCCATTATCACTTAATTGCTCTAACAGTCCTAGCAATTCATCCAGTTTTTCATGTACAACTTTTACTGCCTTTTCTCTTGCACTCCGCCGTGTTTCTGATTCACGCTTGACAGAGATCTTAAGCTCCTGCTGCAGTTTGTCCCATCGAGGTGTTGAATGAGCAAAGAAATTATAAATGGCTTCAATTATACCAAAAAAAGGTAATAACTGTTGTTTCCTGACTTGCAGCATGAAGACATGCTAAGTTCAAACTATGGTTGTCACAGTTTATAAACACTGCTTTTGGATTTTTGTTCAGAATTCTTTGTTGAAAGCCTGAAAGATGACCTGACATGACAGCAGCATTATTATAACATTGTGAACAACAATCACTCAATAAAATTCCATCCGCTTCTAATTTTGTGCTTATTGTTTTCTCAATATTGGCAGCGTCTTTTTTCTTTATTTGTATAAAGTCAATAAATGACTCTTTGATTTCTACTTTTCTTGTCCTAAAGTCAATGTCAACAAACCGAATCACTTGGGCCAATTGCTCAGGATGGGCTAAATCAGGTGTGGAATCAAACAGAATACCATAGTATTTGTTTCTACGAATTGCTGACAAACAATAATTTAGCACATGTGAAGCCATGAGATTTATAAACTCATTTTGGATTTCAGGAGAAAGATAAGATGTTGACGTTTGCTTGTTTTTAACACGCTTTAAATGCTCTCTCATTACTGGGTCATATTTTGCTAATAACTGCAAAAGTGACAGGAAATTTCCCAGGATTTCGTTTGAG
>NW_013757251.1:0-995 GCF_000517525.1 Limulus polyphemus | reverse complement strand
GTGGCGTTATACTAGTCACCGTGACCCTCGCCTGACCGCAACAGTTGGCTGTATCTTTGGAAGTCTGTATTTACCCATTGAATATCACTAAATATTTTTACGTCTGCGTTCGTTAGTTAATTTTCCGTTAAAACTCTTTACCGAAGAAACTTTACCGATACAAGTCCTTTCTTAAATAAAATTGGTTTATTCTTTCCGAATACAACTTTACGATACATTCTTGGCCGGTCTTGTATATACAAGACTACACCAATCTAGTATTCTGCCGACATTTCACGAAGGTTCGAGAAGGAAGTGGCGTGACACAAGCGTCACGTGACCTTCGCTGTCGTAACAATATTTTATATAAAAGACGTGACTTAACTACGATTTAAAACTTTGTAATACTAACCGTGTGTTATTTCACTACATATCCAATAATTCAGTTTAAAATGTGTTTCCTGACGGGAAACGTTATGTTTAGGATTAACATTTTGTCAATTTTTCTATAAGTTTAATAATCGTTAATATGAATGATATTTTTTATTTTAATTGATGAGTATAAACTAATATTTACATTTCAGAAATCTAATTCAAGCAAAATTCTTCTTTCAACATAGTGTTGCGTCATCGAGATCATGTAATTCTCACGCTCTCTCCTTTCTTGAATTATCCTGTACTTTGGCGAATGTTCTAGTTCTTACTAGATATAGGGTGGGCGGATATATATAAGAGGGGAATGTAACGTGTCTGGGTAGATAGTGAGTAACTGAACTGCAGTCGGAAGTATTGTTGACGTTCGTTGATTAGCGTTTGTTTTAACGCGATTGTTGAAGTTAAGTGTATCGATAAAGTTATATTCGGAAAGAATAAATCAGTTTTATTAAGTAAAGGAACTTGTGTCGCTTAAGTTTCGTCGGAACGAAGTTACGGAAAATCAATTAACAAACGGAGACGTAACAAATTGGTGTCAGAAGTGGGATAAAAAAAAATGGAAACGAGAAGCGGCAAATCAG
>NW_013757250.1:0-1933 GCF_000517525.1 Limulus polyphemus | reverse complement strand
CTTATTCATTAAGCGTTTGTGTTACTTTTCGTTTTTTTTTTTTAATTTACACCATGTGTTAAAGTTCAAGTTTTGGATTTATTGACATTAATTGACTTTACTAATAGACTGTTATAAGCTATTAGTATAAAATTCCGTCAAAAATTACGGGAACCATTGTTGAATGATCAACGAAAATTATAGAATTTAACTAAAACGAACTTGTCTGTACCTCCAAAATCAGTATCGAAGTAATTCTTTAATCACCACATTTCTAGTAAAACTACGCAGAAAAATAAAATGTTATCGTACAAAAAAGTACGCGTGCACTCTGAAAGAGACTTAAATAGCACTCTTGAGCCTTTTCACTGTGTTGTAGGTTAGTAAGTAGAAAACATAGTGCGGATATTCCGAAATAAATTTTCAACGATTTCGAATATACAAGGGATAAACGATTTTTGGTAGTAATAAACGTTTATTTTCTTTATGCTTTAAGGCCAAGTAGGTAATATATGCATGTTACAATATCAAGAGAATATTTATTAATTAACATTTTCAAGCCGTCTCCAAGCATAATTAACATTTATTCCCCATTTAAAAATGTTTAAAATTTCCTATCTTGACGTCATAATTACGACCTAGTGCTCCATCAAGCGAACAAACAAATTACGATATTCAAAATCACTAGATGGTTAAATTAGCAAAACTATATTCGATATGTAAATTGTTTGGTTTATAATATACGCGCAAAGATACACAGGAATTATATGCGCTAACCGTCCATAATTTGAACTGATAGGTTAGAGCAGGGGTCACCAAAGTTTTTTCACAGCGGGCTAGATAACTGAGAGAATGACGAGCGCGGGCCGCATAACCATTTTGTTCAATACAATACAGTGAATACTCAGAAAATAAAACAATGTTTATTTTCCAAAAAGTTATCAAAGAAGGCGACGTCAGCAATGAGATAATTATATCACACCCAATGCGCACATATCCGAATCTCACAAACTAAGCAGCAAAAAGGGTTTGTGAGATTTGTGAAATTGGCGTTTAGCTTTTGAGATATCATCAATATTTGCTTTGGAAATGCTGCATCCAACCAAGAGAATTGCTTTCAAATGTTCATCAGTCAACCTCGTTCGATGAGCTGACTTCACATACTTCATTTTTGAAAATGTTTGCTCACAGACATAAGTTGTTCCAAATATTGATGCCATACCAGAGGCAAATTTCTTCAACTTTGAAAACTCATCATCAGGTAAGCAGCGATAGAATTCAACAAGTTTTCCTTCTCTGTGCTTCTCTTTCAACAAGTCATTTGCTTGCAAATCAATGGGATCTAACTATAGTTCGACTGGCACGTCATCAAGGTTACAATCAAACGGATTCTGGAACAAAAGAATACCACTTTCAATTCTATCAAATCTCTCCAAAAAATGCTTATTTAAGTCAGTAATAACTTTCTTCGGAAACTCGAGGTTGACATCTTCTGCGATTACAGCGCGAAACTCTTTGAAACACTGAAAATGAAGAAGTTTCCTCCTTCCAGTTGTGCTTCAAACAATAATAGATTTCTCCGAAATCCTTTGATGATTCTGTAGAGATCACAGATACGGTTATCCTTTCCCTGAAGTTTCAAATTCAATTCATTCATGTGAGATGTGATGTCAACCAAAAATGACAACTTTGACAGCAAAGTAGAATCTGACAGAAGTGGATCAGCTCTATCCTTTTCGGAGAGAAAATTATCTATTTCTCTTCGGAGCTTATAAAAACGAAACAGGACTTTACCGCAGCTGAGCCACCTCACTGTTGTGTGATAAGGCAAGTCACAGAATTCAGAATCAATTTCTTCAAGAAAAACCTGGAACTGGTGGTGATTAAGTGCATAACCCCGAATGAAGTTCACCGCAGAAACGACTGAATTTCAGTACGCAAGAAATATCTTAAG
>NW_013757249.1:0-2065 GCF_000517525.1 Limulus polyphemus | reverse complement strand
GTTTTTAATTTCAAGTCTTCTCTTTCATTTTAGGAAACAAACTTTTTAATGACTAGAAAATAAAATCACCTATAAAAGGCTCCAGTGATTAGCAATCTCTTGAAGTATATCCTTTATATATATATATATAATATTTTAGATTTTAGACTGTGGTTCTTCTTGCTTAACGTATCATACCTCGAAAATTATGAATTTGTAATGACGAATCTTCCATTGGGATTGTTTTCGTTGTTGTTTTTTTCATATATCCATACAGTCAATGATACAAGACGACGTATTTACTGAATATGTATTTTTTGTTGTTGTATAATACACGATTCGGCATGTTGTACTGAAACCGTTATAAGAAAGAGGCGATCTGGAAAGCAGAAGATAACGCTTGAAATACCGGTCCTTTTTCTGGTGTACAAACGCTTGAAATACTGGTCCTTTTTCCGGTGTACAAACGCTTGAAATACTGGACCTTTTTCAGGTGTACAAACGCTTGAAATACTGGTCCTTTTTCCGGTGTACAAATTTCAAGCGTTTGTACACCGGAAAAAGGACCGGTATTTCAAGCGTACCGGTCCTTTTTCAGGTGTACAAAAGCTTGAAATACCGGTCCTTATTATAGGCCTACGTTAAGAAATGAAAGGTCATTTCACCCGTTACATTTCATGAATTTATAAAATTGTATATTTTATACAAAAAAAAAACACTGTGTGACAAATTCAAAGGTACCGCTATTACCCTCGTTTTTGGTAAAGTTTAAAATAATGAAGACTCTTTTCATAATTCATTTCTTGATGTTCTACAGGAGATAAAAAGAAGAGGATAAGGATGATGAAGCAAGTATTTTCAAGAATTATCAACATCTTGAAATTAATTGCTCAGATGTTTCCCAGGTCGTTGAAGTTAGCCTCTGTTTCCGATAGGAGCAGAGACTCGAACTTGAAATTTGTCTATAAGTAATAGACAGCACGAACTTCTCAAATGGTTATCTTGTCTTGCTGCAAAAAGCCCCCTCTCCCCATTGGCACAGAGGTATGTCTTCGGACTTAAAACGTTACAATCCAGGTTTCGATACCCGGTGGTGGGCAGAGCACAGATAGCCCATTGTGTAGCTTTGTGCTTAATTACAAACAAACAAACCTTGCTGCAAAAAAAAGAATTAATTTCATTGAAAATACTAAATTGAAAGGTGCAAGATAAAGGTGCAAGTTAAAAAAAATCAAACGGAAATCATTGGGTTTGAGTAATTTAACAGGGTTTGACGTAATGCTGACGTCATTGGTTTACCTAACGAAATATTCATTTCCTCTTCAATTTAGAAAGTTTACGAAACACTAAGCCGGAATTTATGAGAAATAATTCTGTCGCCGTTCCTTCTATTTTTAGGTGAAAGGTTATTTGACTTCGTTAAAGAACACAATGGGCAATGAATTATAACCAATGCGGCTACTGACGCACAATACTGTATTTTTTATAATGGAAAACTAAAGTGGAAACTTTATTCAATCTCAGGACAAGCTTTACTTAACAGATATTGTCTGTTTCGCTATTTTCTTTGTCATATAAACAAAAATAACACTCAAACGTAAACCAAGAAAATAATACCAGAAACATAGACAGTCTTTGTTTGTTTCAGAATATCGCAAAGCAACTCAAGGAGTCCTTGATTTTATACCTGTAGCTACTCAAGAAGTCCTTAGTTTTATACTAGTAGCTACTCAAGGAGTCCTTAATTTTATACCTGTAGCTACTCAAGGAGTCCTTAGTTTTATACCTGTAGCTACTCAAGAAGTCCTTGATTTTATACTAGTAGCTACTCAAGGAGTCCTTAATTTTATACCTGTAGCTACTCAAGGAGTCCTTAGTTTTATACCTGTAGCTACTCAAGAAGTCCTTGATTTTATACCTGTAGCTACTCAAGAAGTCCTTAGTTTTATACCTGTAGCTACTCAAGAAGTCCTTAATTTTATACCTGTAGCTACTCAAGGAGTCCTTAGTTTTATACCTGTAGCTACTCAAGAAGTCCTTAGTTTTATACCTGTAGCTAATCAGGGAGTCCTTAATTTTATACTAG
>NW_013757248.1:0-1566 GCF_000517525.1 Limulus polyphemus | reverse complement strand
CGGAGGTTCGGAAGTCGCCAGAGTATCTTATTTCGATTATTTGATGGCGTCACAATGTACGCTGACAAAGAATAGTAACTCAAATGTTGTAAAATAAAATTCCAACAAAAGGAGCGTTTTCACAATTTCTTATAATAGGAAGGCGCTCCGGTTCGCTCTTCCTCAACTCAAGCCTTACAAAGCTAACAAATACGAGATTGTTTGTTCAAAATCAAGATGTTTTCCTGCTTCCACATCATCTATATATATAGTAGTTCTATCTGTTGTCTGTCCATGTAACTACTTCACAGGGTGTGGATGGATCTTCACCAAAATTGGTATGGGGGTTCATTAGGTTTATGCGGTGTTACATACAGATATCCAGTTTTGCGGTTTTTATAGGCGTTTTTTCGTTTTTTACCACTACTTTGCCCTCTGTTGATGGATCTTCATCAAATTTGTCATGAAAGTTTGTTGGGTCCATGCGGAGATACACGCAAACTTGCGGTTTCACATTTTGCGTTTTGCAATTTTTATGATCGTTTTTTTGTAATTATATATATAAGGGAAGCAATTTTTCATGTCCTAAGATAACCTTTCATTAATCATGAACTTATATAACTTCCTTCCAGGGAACTGGTACCCCAACTGGTATAGATATAGATATGCCGAGAAAAATAAGTTGTTTTGTGGGAGTGATAGTTTTGCACAGTTTTGAAATAATATTTTTTGTTTAATTGTTTATATTTTTCATTGAGCTTTTTCAATTAACAGTTGGATTAAAATTATACGTACAATTGGTCTGGATCAGGATTAAATTATACGTACGATTGGTCTGGGTCAGGATTAAAATTACACGTACAATTTGTCTGGATCAGGATTAAATTATACGTACGATTGGTCTGGATCAGGATTAAATTATACGTACGATTGGTCTGGATCAGGATTAAAATTATATGTACAATTGGTCCGTGCCAAGAATTTCATTTGATAATCATGATTAAACGAACCAGGGGAATTAAGTGTTTAAAATAACAAATTAACATAAAACAGGACAGTTATTTAAAATACAAAATTACAAAAAAAAAGAGAAAAGTTACAATATAAGGTTTTATTAACCTAAAAGTTTCTAGCTCTTTAAAATAGTTTTTCGTCAGGTGGAATATCAATACTAACTTTAAAAAAAGCGTTAAAAATTACAAATCGGTCGTGTGAGAAAATCACAATACCGTACATATATAGTTGTTTAGGCACATATTATCGACATTATTGTATAGACCTGGTTATCGGATAAGTCCGTCTCAGTGGCGTAGCAAGAGTAAATAGTAGCCCCCGGGTGCAGGTGTGAAGGGGCGCAAAATTTCCTCTGGCCTATAATGCCTATTAATTAATAATTATGCCATCCCCTAGAATATATCGCAACTGCCCTACGTTAAGTAAATACGACACAGTGTTACGTTATTTGTGTGTACTACGCTTGCAGTTTTAACTTTTAAAAGCCGCCCACTGAAATACAGTGAGACCGAATTGCGTATAGAAGTAAATTACACTATTCCATCATTCATCTGTAGATCAAATACAAGTCCT
>NW_013757247.1:0-996 GCF_000517525.1 Limulus polyphemus | reverse complement strand
CGCTAGTAACACGTCATGAACTTCTAGAAAAATCATGCCCCTTCGTGAAGCCTCGAGTGTTTACTAGATGTACGGTATTCTTGTATATAAGACCGCCAAGAAGTGACGGCAACAATGTAATTGAATTGCAGACAGTGATAGAGACGACAATTGAGTCAAGCGCGTGTATCGTTCGTTCGTTGTGAATTATAGCGTTTGTTTAATTTATAGCGTGACTGTGGAAATTAAGTGTATTGCAAGTTGTATCGAGAAAGAATAAACTAGTTTTATTTAAGAAAGGACTTGTATCGCTAAAGTTTCTTCGGAAAGAATTTTTACGGAAAATTAAGAAACGAACAGAGACATAACAAATTGGTGTCAGAGTGTGGGACAAAAAAAAAAGAAAAAGAAGAACAAGATGGAAACGAGAAGCGGCAAATAAAACTACAGCTTAGCAGATTTGATGGCAGCAATACAAGAACAGCAAAAGAAACAAGAAGAACGAGAAAATAAACAAGAAGAGAGACTACAGCAGTGGCAAGAAAACCTGCAACAGTGTCAGCTCGAACAGCAAAATAAACAAGAGAGATTACAGCAGTTGTTGGGGAAAAAGAAAAGAAACAAGAAGAGAGATTACAGCAGTTATTGGAGGAAAAGAAAATAAACAAGAGAGATTACAGCAGTTGTTGGGGAAAAAGAAAAGAAACAAGAAGAGAGATTACAGCAGTTATTGGAGGAAAAGAAAATAAACAAGAAAGATTACAACAGTTTTTGGAGGAAAAAGAAAAGAAACAAGAAGAACGAGAAAAGAAACAAGAAGAGAGATTACAGAAATTATTGGAGGAAAAAGAAAAGAAACAAGAAGATAAATTACAGCAGTTATTGGAGGAAAAAGAAAAGAAACAAGAAGAGAAATTACAGCAGTTGTTGGAGGGAAAAGAAACAAGAAGTACGGGAAAAGAAAAATGGCAAGCACACATAGTGTCTACGTGACAGGAAAGCTGGATGGCCAAAGGT
>NW_013757246.1:0-2799 GCF_000517525.1 Limulus polyphemus | reverse complement strand
CTGTTTATAATTTTCTACGTCGTTATGGGCTATCTGTGCTCTGCCCACCACGAGTATCGAAACTTTGATTTTAGCGTTGTAAGTCCGCAGACATACCACTGTGCTACTGGGGAACAAACTGTTCATAAAGGCATTACGTCATAAATCAGTAAAATAGACGAATCATCTAATTACTAGAATGCATTATTTCATTTTAAGGTATTCTACAATAAAAATACCAATATTATCTCGCAAGTTTAGACAAGTTTAGGTGGTTTAGTTTAGACCTAAGTCCATATACTAAGTTAACAATGCATAAGTGTCAAATTCGATAGTAATACTAAGTGTTTAAAATTATGTTAAAAATGTAGCAACCAATTAATGAAATATTACTTCAAGATTTGCATGGTTAGATGTCAATTTCTTTCTCATCACTAATGGCCTAAAATACGTTAAGTATTTGAATAATATATTACTATGCCGTCACGATTAATTATTCAACGGATAGCTGGTAAATTAATTTTTAATTTTTCTTCTCCTTTATAAAATATTCAATCCTTCCTTACGATCCCTGGTGATTATTTTCGTTAAGTATCTTTCAGGTCTGCCCGGCATGGCCAGGTGGTTAAGGCATTCGACAAGCAATCTGAGGGTCGCAGGTTCGAATCCCCGTCCCACCAAACATGCTCGACCTTTCAGCCGTGGGGGCGGTATAATGTGACGGTCAGTCCTACTATTCGTTGGTAAAAGAATAGCCCAAGAGTTGGCGGTGGGTGGTGATGACTAGCTGCCCTCCCTCTAGTCTTACATTGCTAAATTAGGGACGTCTAGCGCGGATAGCCCTCGTGTAGCTTTGCGCGAAATTCAAAACAAACAAACTTTTATTCACCGTTTGACTAATTATTTATTTCACCCCTGCTGACAAGAACTCGATCACACTCTTCAACCTCCATGGCCTATAGAAGTTTACCTGAGCTAATCTTCATCACTATTAGATATTTATACTGAAAATGGGATACCAGGAATCAACAGATATAAAGTAATACTTGTGTCGTATAGTATTTGTCGTTCAATTGGCCATTTTCAAAATAACAATTATCAAGGTATATAACGCCTCATACCAGATTATTAGGTAGATATTGTGAAGTTACATTATACTTACGCTGATAATAATTTATACGACCAATACTTTCAAAAAATGATTGCTTGTTTTCCATAATCCACTAAGCGACAATTTCTTTCTTATAGTTCTCTTATCCCTTTCCATGCAGGCAGAGTATTAATATCTACTGATTTTATTATTCTCAAAGTCAACCATTCATGAGACTAAATACTAAATACATTTTGTCTTAAACATTTTAATGGTTTGATTAGTATTTCTCTCATTTTCTAAACTGTGATGTGTCCATAATTTTCTTATGAAACAGTTTCTAAGGGAAATTCAAATACTTCCTTTCGTCTATAACTGAACTTTTTGTTGTCGATCAAGAAAGCTATAGTTATAGTTTCGATTTTATTAATATATTTTCTAAGTCTACTAAATGCCCCATTAGATTCCTTTGTTCCAAACTCTAGAGTAATCCTACCAGAAACTTTCTCTCTAAACCATAACATAATTAACTACTGTTCCAGCAATTTCAATTATTCTTTTTATTTTACAGAAGTTATTGGCAAATATAATTAATGTAGAGAACTTGCGTTATTTATCGGTCTGGCTGTTAATTCCTGGTTCTCGTCCAGTTGGTCCAAAAATATTTAATGCACTATGGGGTTATTACTAAAAGGTTAATCAATATTATCTTCTAATCAATGATCATATTATTTAAAAATTTAGAATATATTTAGATGCACGTTCTCCATAAATGACTTAAAGTATAAAATTAACAATGCGTGACTTAAAATCCCAAATTTAGAAATTTGTGTATTCCGGGTTAACAAATGAACAACCCATATTGCATCCACTGTAATGAACGATCACAGTCTTGCAGTTGTTCTTATTGGCTACCTGTGACAATCTTGTCCACTGGTTCCAAGAGATTGTTTGTTACATCACTTCATGAAGCACGTGCACACCGAAAACGCCTGGTGACCAGTTTCCTTTCTTCCTTCATTCGCCCGTTGGCCAATCATTTTGTTTGACCTCTGCAGAAAGCAACTCCATCGTTAACTTCAACCTCTGTGACCTTTAGCGTTTCGGTGAATGTAATCTTTGTCACCATTGGGTAATCCTGAAGTATAAAGCTGACCAGCAGTGATAATTTCTGTTCATTTTGTTAGTATCTTTCGTTCGAAAAAGTTGAAGACGGATAGCGAAGTAAAGTATTAAGCTTGTGACAGCAATATTCACAGAAAGCTCCTGAATTATTTTAAGGTAAGAAAAACATTTCAAGTGTTTAATGTGTATTTCATGAAATATGTTACTTATTAACGTTTATAGGTGTGTCCTAAGCATACTAAAAGACATGTAGTTGCGAGCGTAATGGGTCCCCTGCGCCCTTTGCACACTAAATTCATCATGTCTTCACAAGGAATAGCACAAATAACGAAAGATGACTATTATATTTTACCTTAATAATCAGAGAATTAATATGCTTCTAAAGCCGTTTTTGGAACGAACTGATAAACAATAAAAAGGTAAATTATTGAAATCTACATACATTATGTGATTGTTTCTTTATTGTCGTGTTACGAAATCGGGAATATTTTAACTAAATAACCACAGAGAGTTCATATGCCTTTAAAGACGTTTCTGCAACGGATTAATAAATATTAAATACGTAAATTGTCATAATTTACATAGATAATGTGAACGTTTCTCTA
>NW_013757245.1:0-995 GCF_000517525.1 Limulus polyphemus | reverse complement strand
TTTCTTAACTCTACCACATTGACTGGTGTTGGCCAGTCACACACTGCTTTCACCTTATCAGGATCAGTTTGCACACCATTCTCACTTACAATGTGGCCTAAGTAAAGCACCTCTTTATGGAACAAATGACATTTCTTGGGATGGAGTTTGAAGTTTGCTGCTTTCAAACGCTTGAATACTTCCTCCAGTCGGGACATTTCATCGTCAAAAGTTGTTGCAAATACAATGAAATCGTCCAGGCACACTAGGGCTATCCTCCATTGTAGGCCTACCAATACTCGTTCCATCAGCCTCTCAAATGTTGCTGGAGCATTACTGAGACCGAATGGCATCACTCGATATTGCCAGAGACCTTGGCCATAACTAAATGCTGTCTTGGGTTTATCTGCTTCAGCCATTTTTACTTGATGGAAACCTGACTTTAAGTCCAAGGTTGAAAACCACCTGGCTCCACTTAGGGCATCAAGAGTATCATCAATTCTTGGCAGTGGGTGTGAGTCTTTTTCGGTTATGCTGTTAAGAGCCCTGAAGTCCACACAGCAGTGTTAGTTCCCATCCTTCTTCTGGACTAATACAACGGGAGCTGACCAGGGACTATCTGATTTCTCGACTATCCCTTCTTTAATTAGACCATCAATGATCTTCTCTATCTCTTGTCGCTTTGCCAGAGCTATTCTCCTTGGAGGGATCTTTATTGGTGACTGCCTGAGTTTATTCTGTGTTCTACCAGGTTTGTGCAGCCAAGGTCATGATCTCCTTTCGAAATGACGTCAGCATAATTTGCAAAAAGTTCTTTTACCTGAAGAGCCTGTGATGATGACAAATGGACTTTGCTCTTCTTATAGAGGTCAGTCAAATATTCTGGAAGTGTATGTCCTTTCTTTACAGTTGTATCCCTTGCTTTAACATTGACTGGCTCTACCTCCTGGCACACGCCCAACAATGCCCCTTCCTTAAGTGTCTGCTCACATTTAGAGAAATTGGCCACTGTTATG
>NW_013757244.1:0-2313 GCF_000517525.1 Limulus polyphemus | reverse complement strand
TTTAGTTATCAGTCTCTACTCCACCTTACTAACAGTATCCTCTCCTTGTGTTACACTAAGTCTCATCTTACTAACAGTATCCTCTCCTTGTGTTACACTAAGTCTCCACCTTACTAACACTATCCTCTCCTTGTGTTACACTTAGTCTCCACCTTACTAACAGTATCCTCTCTTGTGTTACAGTAAGTCTCCACCTTACTAACAGTATCCTCTCCATGTGTTACAGTAAGTCTCCACCTTACTAACAGTATCCTCTCCTTGTGTTACAGTAAGTCTCCACCTTACTAACAGTATCCTCTCCTTGTGTTACAGTAAGTCTCCACCTTACTAACAGTATCCTCTCCTTGTGTTACACTAAGTCTCCACCTTACTAACAGTATCCTCTCCTTGTGTTACACTAAGTCTCCACCTTACTAACAGTATCCTCTCCTTGTGTTACACTAAGTCTCCACCTTACTAACAGTATCCTCTCCATGAAAACAATAAACAATTATCTTTTCTTAATCTCA
Organism: Limulus polyphemus; assembly: GCF_000517525.1. Classification (NCBI taxonomy): domain Eukaryota; kingdom Metazoa; phylum Arthropoda; class Merostomata; order Xiphosura; family Limulidae; genus Limulus; species Limulus polyphemus. The sequence continues at coordinate 1,804 of NW_013757244.1, read as the reverse complement.
ACATTATTAGATCGCACACAAAGTTTAAAACCAAACTTTTCCACTCTTGACCCCACACAAAAAATCAATACACTGAAAAACCTCATAAATACAGCCACAAGACTGTTTAACAAACTACATAGATGAAACAATCAACCACATTCCTTCATTCACACCAATAAATTTCCACCAGCTATTGTTGAAAAACTCTCCAACATTCACCATAATAAAACATTGTACTGCAGTTTACCTTTTGTCTTTGAAACCAGCTCAAGAATTACCCACACTTGGACAAAACTAGCCATTAAATACAATATTCCTGTCAACGTCAAATTCTCTTCTGGTATACATAAACTGATAACTAAATACTGTTATCTTCTAGTATACATGACAGACTGATAACTAAATACTGTTATCTTCTAGTATACAAAAACCAAGATGTTTGTACTATCAGCAAACATTTACTGCCACCAATATTGCTGGGTGGATTTCAAGCAATCAGAAAATACACAACATGGCTATATAGATCCGGCTGTTATGTTTAAGTGTTGTCTTAATTTACCAATCTGTCAGGTTTGTTGATTTTGTAAAATGCTAACTGTATCCAGGAGTAATTTTGAGAATCTCATATTTATTACTAAAGCTGGCAATAAAGAAATACTTTACTTGTTATAGATTATAACACATGAAATACTTACTGGTTACACATGTCTTGAGCCCAGATACATGATTTATTAAGTTCCTCCAGAGAGCTTATTTTGTGTTATATCTACAATGTGTACTTTTAGATTTTATAAAATTTTGAAAACAGGGCTGACACCTGCTGGGATTGTCTTGAAACGTAGTTTTAGTATTCCAGCTCTGAAAGGTCTCTAAAAAAATGCTTGTTATACTGTCAAGTTGTGTAAAGTTTTGAAAAAATGTGATTTTCAACTTAATAAATTTTTTTCATGACACTGCGTGATTATCATAACTGAGATTACTGCTGTTGTGAAAAGCTTGAACCTTGGTTGTATCTAAAATGTTAAGTTTCAGTTCACATAAGGTTGGTTTTTCATTGTAAAAGGTAAAGTGAGGTAAACCTCTATTTTACAAACTTACAAAACAGTATCCTTTACTTAAGTTAAACTACACTATATTATGTTGACAGGTGGGAAGTCAAAGTGTACGTATCATCCACGTATGTCAGTAAACTTGTCATCAAAATATAGTTTAGAATTACAAAGTTATTTAAGTTTTGATTTTTAATTTAAAAAGGATATATTTCAATAAATTATCAATCTTCACTTCTATGATGCCTCTCTGCCCTGAATTCTACTTTCCATTACACAGATTGCAAAATGTCCACAAATTATAAACACCAACTATAGATCCTCACCATTCCGAATTACTAACAGTATCCTCTCCTTGTGTTACACTAAGTCGGTTATGTCTTGTTTGTATATGATTATGAAACAACACATGGATGCTTTCACTGATCATAAGTAGATATTCATAAAAAACTAATTCTCATGTTTACTTTATTTGAAACTAATATTCCAGCTGTACACAGTTTACAGTTAATGTTCTTTATACACTAGAGAATTGGATACAAGGACTTTATGACCCATTTACACTAAAGATAACTGAATCAAGTGGTCCACACAAGTTTACACTAAAGATAACTGAATTACAGAACAAGGTGAATCATATAGTGTATACAGGATTACAGAACTGAATTACAGAACAAGGTGAACCATATAGTGTATACAGGATTACAAAACTGAATTACAGAACAAGGTGAACCATATAGTGCATACAGGAGAACTGAATTACAGAACAAGGT
>NW_013757243.1:0-994 GCF_000517525.1 Limulus polyphemus | reverse complement strand
CTTTGGAAGAGTGGGATTAAAGAAGACATGAACGAGAAAGGAACTGCAGAAAACCAGGCAATGAACAGAGATGATTGGAGGAGGGCATCACGTGTGAAGGATGTCAAACCCTGCTAAAAGGAAAAGCCGAATAAGAAGGAAGATAGAACACAAATAAATCATTATGGTATAGCTTTGGGCTTAACAGCATTTAACTGTTCTTTTTAATGTGTATTTGGAAAATTAGTTTAAATTAAATATTTTTATTTAAATCAAGTTACTGAGTGATTTACAGCCGATATTAACATTATGGTTATGGTACACTAAAATAACAAAAGCAAGGCAGGATCTACTGGCTTACTACTTCAGAAGATCCAAGGTTCATTCCACAATATGCAAGTAAACACGTTCCATTATGTACAGGTGTGAGTGGAAGCCTTAAACTATGAAGCCCTCTGGTGTCTCAGCGATAAGTTTGATGGCTTAAGATGCTAAAATTCAGATTTAAATACCCATGTCGGGCAGAGCACAAATAGCTCATTGTGTTAGCTTTGTGGTTTAATGTGCAGTTTAAGCCTAAAGATGGAAAATAACAAATTTACCAAACACGATAATATATGCTGCCATCTAGAGTTGAAAATGTTTTTTCAAATGTTGTTAGGTTACGTAAAGTTGTTTTTTCTTTATATAATTTTTAAAAACGAGATTATCGAACTCGTTATTAATTACCTTTAAAATTATCAGTTGAATTTTTTCTATTTTATGTTAGTTTGTGAAACTACTTAAAATTCTGGTCTTATATTTATTTCCTATCTTCTTCTGTACAAGAAGGAAAGAACTAATTTACAATAGTACAATGATATTAGTCTTCGTTTGGAACATACGTAATTTATGGCCTTAGATAAAAAGATATTAGTAAAGTTATTTTGTAATTATTAAAGAAGAACAAAAACAGATCTTGCATTAGTTCAAGTGAAGGCAAGTGATGAAAAAAATATTACGATAAATTGTGGCT
>NW_013757242.1:0-1715 GCF_000517525.1 Limulus polyphemus | reverse complement strand
ATGGTACAGCAATAGGCATAGACCAAATATGTTCTACTCTTCTATATCTTAGGAAGATCCTGCTGTAACAGATGGTACAGCAATAGGCATAGACCAAATATGTTCTACTCTTCTATATCTTAGGAAGATCCTGCTGTAACAGATGGTACAGCAATAGGCATAGACCAAATATGTTCTACTCTTCCATATTTTATAGTAGATGGTGTTTTATCTTGGAATTCTTGGGTAGATGCAAAAGGAGGCGTGGATGATTTAATCTCCACATCTACCTTTTCTCAGGTGTTACGTAACGTATGGTAACACACATAGTTAGAAAATACATTGCTGGTTGTATTAGCAGCTTCATACAAAGCGAGATAGAAGCTACCTGAGATATGTAGGTTCATTTAGGAAATATAAATATGTAATATATACGAAACGAGGTTAGAAGCTACCCGAGATATGTAGGTTCATTTATGAAATATAAATATGTAATATATATAACGACGCGAGGTTAGAAGCTACCTGAGATATGTAGGTTCATTTATGAAATCTAAACATGTAATATATACGAAGCGAGGCTAGAAGCTACCCGGGATATGTAGGTTCATTTATGAAATCTAAATATGTAATATATACGAAGCGAGGCTAGAAGCTACCTGAGATATGTAGGTTCATTTAAGAAATCTAAATATGTGAACCTCGCTTCGTATATATTAACCTACATATCTCAGGTAGCTTCTCATTTATGAAATCTAAATATGTAATATATATACGAAGCGAGGTTAGAAGCTACCTGAGATATGTAGGATCATTTATGAAATCTAAATATGTAATATATACGAAGCGAGGTTAGAAGCTACCTGAGATATGTAGGTTCATTTATGAAATCTAAACATGTAATATATACGAAGCGAGGTTAGAAGCATTCTCTTTGCGGACATATGTGAAATGTGTTGTTCCGTTAGACTAGCCTAAGAGTGGGAACACAATCAAAGATAGTGTATGAGTAGCAGAAAACAGCTATATAATGTCCAGCATATCATTAAATTCACCACTGATCAATCAGTTGACCTATATTCAAGGGAATTCCGCCACTCATCAGAAACCATGGGCAAATGCAAAGTAAAAAAGCAAACCTATGTCTCGTAAAGTGGTCCTGTGGCTCTACCTGAGACTTTATAAACAGGATTACACGGAATAATACATTAATATTTACAACTGAGAAGTTCATTAAATAAAAGGTTATAGACATTTTATTCAACAGCTTAAACTTTCAAACTACGGTTTAGTTTGCATTATTACACTAAATGTGAAACAATCTCCAGGTGCAGAACATAAACATTCTCATGAAATCTGATTTTTAAATCGTAAAGCTCACTATCCGGAAGATTCTGGACACTTCTCTTGCAGAAATTCTATTATCTGGAAGATTCTCGACATGACTCGTGCAGAAATCTTATTATCTGGAAGATTCTCGACATAACTCTTGCAGAAATCTTATTATCTGGAAGATTCTCGACATAACTCTCGCAGAAATCTTATTATCCGGAAGATTCTCGACATAACTCTTGCATAAATCTTACTACCAGGAAGATTCTAGACATAACTCTTGCAGAAATCTTATTATCCGGAAGATTCTCGACATAACTCTTGCATAAATCTTATTATCCGGAAGATTCTCGACATGACTCTTGCAGAAATCTTACTATCCGGAAGATTCTCGACATAACTCT
>NW_013757241.1:0-1829 GCF_000517525.1 Limulus polyphemus | reverse complement strand
GAAAAAAAAATTGCATTGAAATAAATGTCGTCCACTGAAAAACTTCCACGTTTTCTTCTCGGAAATAACAATTAACTTTCTTCTCTTTGTTGGCAGTTTAATAATAATGAGGAGGACAAAAAGTGTAAAAACTCTGTCAAGGAAGTGTGAGACTTATCGTTCTCTTTGTTTTCCCGCTTTTTTTCTGGCAGCAAAACTGACATTTAGAGCTCTAGTAATGACTGAACTATAAGCAAGTGAAAAAAACAAATAGAGATAAGTTAATGAATACCCTTAAAATACGCGGTGCGAGATTTTTAAAAAGGTGCTTGTTTTACATTTAAATGGGATTTATTCTTGGAGAAAATAAATCCAAGAAAATAGGGTATTTATGTGTCTGGTATGGCCACCATAGCAACTGTAATAAATTCGTTACTCTTTCCTTACACTCCAGAAAAGTTGTTTTAATAGAAACAACGCCGAATCGTAACCTCAGAAGAAGAAAAAAAAAGCCTGGATCTGATGAGATCGGATCAAAGTCACTTCAATTAGAATTTTATAAAAGTATCTCAAAAAAACTAATTACCGAAAGATGGCGCTTTGATAGTTATGCTCTCATTCCCTGATTTTGTGATTCGATAGCGGTTGTAGAGTAGTAGTTTATATATTTTTGTCGTTCGTTTTCTTCCGTTTTATTTGATTTTTTGTAATTTAAATTTAAGCTTACGATGACAAAAACGGAAATAACGCCAGGTCATTCAAACATTTGTATTTATCATTCAACCCCAAGTCTTTTTTACAGTCAAAATAAGGAACACGAAACAGTCTTGTGGAATTCAAATAATGTATTTTTTTTCTTTTAAAATTCGTAATAAACCTTAAATATTTGAAAGATAGGTTCTCTTCTTCACATTCTGTGGTTGAATAAACCCAATCTGTGAATCACGTGACGAGGAAATGAGAATTAACAAACCGCAGACGATTCACGTCACATTATCTACTGATTTCTCTCGGTTTCCGATTGGATTTTGAAATGCAAAGATTGCTTTGTTATCACTATTTTATTTAAGTACCAAAAAAAGTCGCGATTGTTGGGTTATCCTATGGAACAATTCTTGCTATTTTTAGTAGAAATCCTTGTTATACGACGCCACAACTCTAAATACTCGGAAAACATTTTGATGCTGGTAAATGTTAATTTATATGGTATTACTTTTCGTTTTTAGTTTGTAAAATCAGTTATGTAAGACAGTTTTGGATACGCGCAAGAACTCTGCACCAGTTGAACGTTGCCTCGTGTTGTATAACGTTTCGTTAACATATTTTTACAATAGCTCTACTGTTACAAATATACTTGGTTACCTGTAAAAAACAATAATTTGGTATTTTTATTTATTTAAACCAAGAGTTTATTGTGAAAAAGTAAAATAATTTACGTACTCTACCACCTCTCGCGCCCCCTAGTGGCACAGCGATAAGTCTGCGGACTTACAACGCTAGAAAACGCACAAAACTACACGATGGGTTATCTGTGGTCTGCCCACCATCGGTATCGAAACCCGGTTTCTAGAGTTGTAAGTCCGCAGACATGCCGCTGTGCGACTGGGGGCTCAACGAAGTACAATGAGACAAGTTTTATTTTAGTGAAAACAAGGCTTAAGTTCGTTTGATTCATCGAATCACACAATACAGTATTTTGTTTACATTGCGTATTATTGGTAGACTCGTCTATTGTGTCTCTGGTAGACTCGTCTATTGTGTCTCAAAAAATCTCCATTAAGAAAGCGATTTTAAAGATCATCCAAGTATGATCTTTACTTGAAGATAAAGATCTTTACTTGAAGATAAAG
>NW_013757240.1:0-991 GCF_000517525.1 Limulus polyphemus | reverse complement strand
TTTCTATATTGTTTCGAAACAGATTACTAAGTATATTAACTAGTCTATTATAGTAAGTGTTTTCTGTATTGTTTCGAAACAGATTACTAAGTATATTAACTAGTCTATTATAGTAAGTGTTTTCTGTATCGTTTCTAAACAGATTACTAAGTATATTAACTAATCTATTATAGTAAATGTAGTCTGAAGTAAATATATTTTACTAGTTCATTTTAGCGAATGATGTCTATTTTTACGGAACAGTAAATACGTATGTCTGTTAGTATTTTGCTATTCCACCATACTGAAGGATGTGTGTATGTACGCTGTAATGGAAAAGTCTACTCATGAGTCTGGAAACATAAATTTCCTGGGATATATATTATTATTAGTCATAAATCTCAATATAACTTGAAATATGTTTAATGTATTACATTAGCGAAGGCAACTTACTTAGTTTAAACGAGAACTTACAAGAACTTTTTGGAGCTGTTAATATCTCATCAAATGTATGTATATGGGTATATATGAAAACTCAGCTGTCGTCATAGTTTAGCTGATTTGTGTATTAATATTACAACAAATTTGGTTATCATGACATATTAACATCTTTTTATCATAAGATGGTTATATGGTGTAAATGGCATAGCAGGATCAGTGTAATCTGGTATGTCTGAGTTTGAATATCTATAACCATGAAGTCCGGCATGACTAGGAGGTTAGGGCGCTTGACTTGCAATCTGAGGGTCGCGGGTTCGAACCCACCCTTCCACCAAACATGCTCGCCTTTTCAGCCGTGGGGTCGTCATAATGTAACGACCAATCCCACGATTCGTTAGTAAAAGAGTAGCCCAAGAGTTGGCGGGGGGTGTGATGACGAGCTGTTTTTCTCTGCTAAATTAGGGACGGCTAGCGCAAACAGCTCTCGTGTAGCTTTGCGCAAATTCAAGCAAACTGTAGCCACGATTTTCTATATTTAGCTGTTTTTTTTACCACGTTATTCTATCTCTTC
>NW_013757239.1:0-995 GCF_000517525.1 Limulus polyphemus | reverse complement strand
CTATTTATGTGAAATATATTTTCAGTATAGGAAACTTATAAATTCTGACAAGTTCATTGGGGATTGTAGATGAATTGCAATCATTGAATTTTCCATAAATTTTCCATTGGATTGAAGTCAGGATATTGACTGGGCCACTCCAAGACATTCACAAGCCTTGTGTTTCGAGCATTGTCCTGCTGAAATGTGAATTTTTGACCCAGTTTTAGATTCTTGGCTGATTCAAGCAAGCAGGTTTTCTTCTAGGATTCACCTGTACTTTTCACCATCCATCTTCCCCTCAATCCTGACAAGCTTATTAGTCCCTGCTGATGAGAAGCATTCCCACAACATGATGCTGCCACCACCATGCTTGACAGTTGGGATGGTGTTGACTTGGTGATGTGTTATGTTGGGTTTGCACCAAATGTAATGCTTTTAACTTTAACCATAAAGCTCAATTTTGTCTTGTCTGATCACAAAACCTTCTGCCACATGTCTGGAGTGTCATTTACATGCCTTGTTGCAAACTCCATACAAGATTTAAGATGATTCTTTTTCAGTAATGGCTTCTTTCTTGCTACTCATCCATACAGGCCAGCTTTGTATAGGGACCAGGATATTGTTGATGTATGAACACTGACTTCCATCTCAGACAACTTTGCAAATCTTTCAAAGTCACTGTTGCCTTCAAAGTGGCATCCATAACCATTTTTCTGCTTGCTCAGCTTCTTCGTTTGGAAGGGCAGCCTGATCTGGGTAGTGACTGGGTGGTATGAAGCACATTCCACTTCTTAATGATGGACTTCACCATACTCAAAGGGCTAATCAGTGACTTTGAAATTTTCTTGTAATCTTCTCCTGAACTGTGCTTCCCTACCACTTTATCCCTTCGTGGTCTTCGTGGTTGGTTTGTCATATCACTATGTGAGTTGTGGCTTGGATGGGTGCATTTACTTTAAAGTCAAGTTAAACCACTTTGATTAAACACAGACAGAGACCATTACACTAATTTA
>NW_013757238.1:0-996 GCF_000517525.1 Limulus polyphemus | reverse complement strand
AAATTCCCACTAAAAGCCTTTTCCCTAGCATATCCACTAATAGAACCCAAATGGATTCAATCTCCTTGCGGTTAAATTTGATATCCTCAACTTCAATAGGATGTAACTCACATATTACATATAAAGCTACTCCTCTCTTCCACTCCCTCTTTTAATACTCTATCCCTATTAAATAGCCTGTAACCCCGTATTTCAAAGAAATTTCTGTCATCAAAACCATCTACATTTAACCATGTTTCAGTTATTCCAATGTATAAGAATCCTCCATTCCTACCGGTTCTTTAAAGTCATATATTTCATTTCTTATATTTCTAGCATTAACTCTTTCAGCAGGGGTTTGGTCCCTGAGACCAACCTCATAACCATTTTATGCTTGTTATAGTTTTCATGCTATAATTTTTAAATTGGTAAGCGAATGTTACCAAAATTTCGCAGATTATCAGTAAACATAACAATGCTTTCATATGCAAAATATCAGAGTTCTTTATTAAGTCTTAAGGTTTGTAAAGCAATTTTTTTCTCGTGCCTTTTTTCTTTTCGCATGTTGCCTATCTGTTATGCAAAGTAATCTTCATTTTAAGATTAAATATACTTTTATGGATCGGACATATTTCAGATTTCACATGCAAAATCTTTATAATGTCCAGACAGTTATCAAGTGTTTCTTAAGAAAAAACTTTATATTTTATCTATTATTTTCAGTAATTAATCTCTGTATGTTTGACTGATCTTGCAACCACCATAAAAAAATTAGGAAATAAATATAAATTATGCCTCTTTCATTCTAGACTGAATACAGACTATAACACAAAAACATAATTGTTTAGACAATATAGCTTAAATCTCATAATATTATACATTTATATATATTTATTTTGGTTATATTGACATTTCATCCTTGCTTGGCTAACATTTCAGAAGTTTCAATGACACGGCTCACGTTCACTCATGTTACCATATCAAAATACATCAAACTGACCTTTTGTCTATACAAAG
>NW_013757237.1:0-995 GCF_000517525.1 Limulus polyphemus | reverse complement strand
ATTAACACCCGCCATTTAAGGTGGTGAAGCGGCAATGTTTAAACCCAATAACACCCGCCATTTATGGTGATGAAGAGGCAATGTTTAAACCCAATAACACCCGCCATTTAAGGTGGTGAAGCGGCAATGTTTAAACCCAATAACACCCGCCATTTATGATGATGAAGCGGCAATGTTTAAACCCAATAACACCCGCCATTTATGGTGATGAAGCGGCAATGTTTAAACCCAATAACACCCGCCATTTAAGGTGGTGAAACGGCAATGTTTAAATCCAATAACACCGGATGACTAGTGGAGCGAAGGGAAACTGTTTTGACCCACTAACACTTGCTGTTTAAGGGGTGAATGGGTGATGCTTAAACCCACTAAGACCCGCTGAGAAGGATAATGTTTCGATCCACTAGAATCTGTTTATACATGGTTGACAAAATGTCCGTATTCAGAGCTGTACTGTGCAGTCCATTCGTACAGTCTGTAACCACGCTAAGCTTTACTGTGCAGTCCATTCGTACAGTCTGTAACCACCCTAAGCTTTACTGAATCCTTCCATTCGTACACTCTGTAACCATGCTAAGATTTACTGAATCCTTCCATTCGTACAGTCTGTAACCACGCTAAGCTTTACTGAATCCTTCCATTCGTACAGTCTGTAACCACGCTAAGCTTTACTGAATCCTTCCATTCGTACACTCTGTAACCATGCTAAGCTTTACTGAATCTTTCCATTCGTACACTCTGTAACCATGCTAAGCTTTACTGAATCTTTCCATTCGTACACTCTGTAACCATGCTAAGCTTTACTGTGCAGTCCATTCGTACACTGTAACCACGCTAAGTTTAACTGAATCTTTCCATTCGTACACTCTGTAACCATGCTAAGCTTTACTGTGCAGTCCATTCGTACACTGTAACCACGCTAAGTTTAACTGAATCCTTCCATTCGTACACTCTGTAACCACGCTAAAGCTTTACTGAATCTTTCCATTCGTACA
>NW_013757236.1:0-987 GCF_000517525.1 Limulus polyphemus | reverse complement strand
CTCGCCGAGCATTAGCTATTACATTATTTCCCTGTTAATGTTCCCATCTTCATTAAAAGGGGTAAGATGACAAGAATCAAATATCTTTTCTTGGATTATGAATAACACGAATGGATTGAAATATTGTATTAAATTATCTCAAAATAAACCTTCATTTCGGTGCAATATTGAAGTTAGCTTGAATTCTTCATAACCTCTGAATAGTGGTTGACTCAACGGGTCATGGTGGTCTAGTAATATATATATTCAGAACAGGTTAAGGTATGTACAATGAATTATTCAACACTATAGATATTATGGGCATTTTTATCTTTAGTATTGTTACGACAGCGGAAGTCACGTGACTCTGGTAACACGTAATGAGATCGAGGAACATCACCAATAATCCAGTATTTGCTAGGCGCCCTCTATTCTTGTATATAATTGCGCCAGACAATTAATCGGAAGGGAATAGCAGACAGAGAGATTGAAGATATAGATGGACAATTGAGTCAAGCGTGGTAGTAAGAAAAGTGCGTGAATCGTTCGTTGTAAATTATAGCGTGTGTTTAAGTTAAGATGACTGTGGAAATTAATTGTATTGCAAAGTTGAACTCAGAAAGAATAAACTAGTTTTATTTGAGAAAGGACTTGTATCTACGGAAAGAATTTTTACGAGTAATTAACAAACAACCAGAGAGGTAACAGTATATATATGTAGTTCTCTCCATCTTGTTAAATATCTCACTTTTTGTAATTAATTGGTGACATAAAAGGTAGAATGTTTTACAGAGTGTACTTACAAAATAAAGTAGCGATAACTTTGTAATTTTCACTTAAACAGTTATAACCTTAGCTTCGTCCTTTTATTCAAACATGAATTTATTTTGTTTTCGAGAATTCATTCAACTTACTTGATAATGTTTCACTCAACAATATGTATTTTAACCGTTACAATGTAACCAGTATTTCCTTTCTTAAGTCAGATTTGTACTTCATTATCTAAAT
>NW_013757235.1:0-994 GCF_000517525.1 Limulus polyphemus | reverse complement strand
GACCAGGTCGCGGGTTCGAATCCCCGTCTCACCAAACATGCTCACCCTTTCAGCCGTTGGGGCGTTATAATGTAACGGTCAATCCCAGTATTCGTCGGTAAAGGAGTAGCCCAAGAGCTGGCGGTGGGAGGTGGTGACTAGCTGCCTTCCCTCTAGTCTCTCACTGCTTAATTACGAACGTCTAGCGCAGATAGCTCTCGTGTAGCTTTGCGCGAAATTTCAAACAAACACGAATGTTTACATCTTTCTGATTCTTATAAGTCGCTATATATGAAAAAAAGCAACAAAAACTGGTCACAGTTTCACGGCTGGTTGGGATTATTGTCTGAGTTCGTAAAATTTAAAGAAAACATTATTAGATAGAGAATTAACATTATTAATTTCTGACCAAATGCTGCTCATTTATCTTTTCGTATTAAACTTCATATAGGCGGAAGGGTGAGTTTTTTCCATGTGTATAAACAGTTCAACAACTTAAATAAGACTAGGCCTAAGTTTGAAGAAGCTACTGATTTGTTACTGAGGGAAAAATAAACGAATGGCTGAGTATATATAATTAATGATGATGGAAGAATGATAATGTTTTCTGGAGGAATAAAATAAGTGTTTTGTAGCCGGCCCTTTTTTTACTGTTGATCATAGTCCTTCTTTGAATATCTGTTCTCTTGTTTACAATTTTTTGGTCTTCGTCATCATCCGTTGTAAAAGACCCTTATGTAAGTGACAAAATCTGAGAAATAATAAGGCTTTGTTTGTTTATTTATTTGGAATTAAACACAAAGCTACGCAATGGACTATCTCTGCTCTGCCCACCACGGATATCGAAACCTGGTTTATAGTGCTGTAAGTCTGCAGACATACCGCTGTACCACTGGCGGCCATAATAAGGCAAATTTAATATATTTGTTTTTGTTCTAACTTCAGTAAATTGTGATTTTTTTTAAAATGTTTATATGAAGACACAAAGAAAGTAAATTGAAGCCATGAAAACTTT
>NW_013757234.1:0-996 GCF_000517525.1 Limulus polyphemus | reverse complement strand
TATATATATATATATATATATATATATATATTGATGCACGCTGAAAATAATGTTAATTTTCCAAAATAACTCTGCAAATCTTTGAACAAATATCGTTAGGTTCTTCTCTTTCAACATACAAAGAACGAGAAAAGCTGAAATTTGCAAACCAAAGTCAGTATTCTCTGGTGGCGGCCTCTATTGATATAAAACCAAAACTTGTTTCGCTTGTTCCACTAGTGATTTTGTACATATTTTTATAATTGTCAAAAAATATAAAAGAAACGAGGATGAACAACTGATGACCAAGGTCACAGAGGTTTGCGGGTCACTCATAACTACAACTATTGTTATTATTAAGTAACATTTTTATTGGAGAGGTTTAACAACTCTTTTGGTAGACATTATTAAATAATCTCAATCATTTATCATTATCCAATAAAAACTATTCCTTAGTTGGGATTATTAATTATTATCCAATAAAAACTGTTCCTTAGTTTGAATTATTTATTATTATCCAATCTGAATTATAGTCTCTTTGTTTTCAGAAATTCACGCAGAGCTACATAAAGGCTATCTACACTTAGTCTTATCTAATTTCAAACTGATAGACTAGAGGGAAGGTAGCTACTTATTTCATGTAAGGGCACCTGTCCAAGTTAAAAATAAATATATTAAAACATCTTCTCAGAACAGTGTCTTTTATATTTAAAGATGCACTTCCAAGATAAGACAACATGCCGAAAAATATTGAGAATTACTTCAGGTATAACTGTCCACCTCTTCCCCTTGAGCCTAAAGACGTTCTCATTCCATCCTCTGAGCCTAAAGAAGTTCTCGCCCCACCCCCTGAGCCTAAAAAGTTCTCATTCCATTCCCTGAGCTTAAAGAAGTTCTCACACCACTTTTTAAGCCTAAAGAAGTTCTCACCCCATCCCTGAGCTTAAAGAAGATCTCACCCCACCCCATGAGCCTAAAGAAGTTCTCACCTCACTTCCTGAGTCTAAAGAAGATCTC
>NW_013757233.1:0-996 GCF_000517525.1 Limulus polyphemus | reverse complement strand
AGTATAGAGAAAGTGCAACTTGCATTGCTGTTATTATATTTATTTCGTCTGGCATGATGACTTTTACATCACCTGTTAGTTGTACTCCCCTGTACTTACGTTTGTATTAACGAGTACAAAAAAAAACTTGTTTTATCGATTTTATCATAGGTCGATTTCCATACGAGTTATCAACTAGAACTGCACACCTATACTCACAAAATTAATGGTGGGAGAAAGGACAAAATAAAATTATCCAAGAAAACAAAATTCGCTCAGTACACTAAGAGATAGTGCAGAATAATGACAATTATCAAAATGGACATTTCCAAACTATTCTACATCACAGATCTTAAAGATAGAATGAAAAAAAAAGTACTATAGTATATACTTGTCTTCTTGTTATACATATACTATAGTATATACATGTCTTCTTGTTATACATATACTATAGTATATATATGTCTTCTTGTTATACATATACTATAGTATATATATGTCTTCTTGTTATACATATACTATAGTATATACATGTCTTCTTGTATTTTATTTCTTACTTTACGTAAAGCACTGGAAACAAATAAATCGAAATAAATTCTACAAATCATTGTTTGTTTGTAATTAAGCACAAAGCTACGCAATGGGCCATCTCTGCTCTGCCCACCACGGGTATCGAAACCCGGATTCTAGCGTTGTAAGTCCGCAGACATAACGCTGTGCCACTGGGAGGCACAAATCATTGTTAGAAACTTAACATAGCCTTCTTCATACAAAAGTCCCCAAAAATAACAAAGAAGCTTAATCTAAAAACAAATATATTATCTTATTATAAAGCATTTTATTGATTTCATGCAAGTGCAATCGTTCAAATTTTAACCAGTTATTGATTTCCATTAATCATTGTGCGAATGTTGGTTAAATAATACTTTTCTTTATTTTTACAAAATAAAACTATATTTACTATGTAACTAACCAATATAAGGAGTTTCTAATCGTGAAGTGTTGATTTTGTAAATA
>NW_013757232.1:0-993 GCF_000517525.1 Limulus polyphemus | reverse complement strand
CCGTCTCTAGTCTTGAACTGATAGACTAGAAGAAAGGAGTTCATGAAGCCGTCTCTAGTCTTGAACTGAGAGACTATAAAGAAGGATTCATTAACCTGTCTCTGGTCTTGAACTGATAGACCAGAAGAAAGGAGTTCATGACGCCGTCTCTAGTCTTGAACTGAGAGACTATAAAGAAGGATTCATGTCAGTTTTTACGTATAGGCCGGATTCTTTACAGCAGGTGTCTGTGACTTGTTGGCGATAAATTTCTACAATAAAGAAACAGCACACAGTCCACTTGTTTTACAATAATGTACTAAAACAAGTCAAACTTATATGCAAATGTTCGTTACACGGTTAATAACCACAGTTGTATCCAGAGCTTTAAATAATTGTCTCATTTTTCGTCAAAAGCCACAAGGTTGGTTCAATTGCCTTAAAACACAATTTAACAAGACAAATTCTTCTTCTCTACTCTATTATTACAATACAGTCTGTGATTATTTCACTTTAAAAATCGGCTCTATACGCTCTTTATGGCCAAACTCACAATCACGCAGTCTAGATCTATTTATCTCTCTATAACTAACTGACTCGAACTACATTTTGGACGCGTATTTATAGCCTAGAACTTTCCATACACTACAAGATATTATGATGCAATAATACCCAATTCCAACAAGATGAAAAACTTAGAAGGTTCTCGTAACATGAGCAATAATACAACAATCGCCAATTCACAACAGTTGAACTACAGAATGTATGATTCGTAAACAGTTGCGTAAACAAACATGTGATAAACTATCGCTTCTAAAAATAACTAAAGTTAAAACTCGCGCTATAGTTAAATCCTCTACATCATAACACTGACATTAAACTTAAACAGTCGTGTATATATTACAATTAATGATTCAATCTGCTCCAATAATAAGATCTGACAGTCACTCTTATAGCGCACCTACGGCCTTAAAGGTCAGGTCGCATTTTTGCGGCAACGGGACGAGATGCCAC
>NW_013757231.1:0-1296 GCF_000517525.1 Limulus polyphemus | reverse complement strand
TGGAGTTGTTGTCCCAAATAACGCTAAAGATGAGTATGGGTTACACATTCAGTAACTAGAGTTAAACCTATGTGTTGATTGAATAGTTGTACCAAGTAAGGCTAAAGATGAGTATGGTGGTTATAAATTCGGTAACTAAAGTTACACCTAGGTGTTCATGGAGTAGTTGTACCAAGTAAAAATAAAGATGAATATGAGTTACACCTAGGTGTTCGTGGAGTTGTTGTACCAAATAACGCTAAAGATTAGTATGTTGGTTACAAATTCGGTAACTAGAGTTACAAATAGGTGTTCGTGGAGTTGTTGTACCAAATAACGCTAAAGATGCGTATGGTAGTTACAAATTCGGTAACTAGAGTTACACCTAGGTGTTTATGGAGTAGTTGTACCAAGTAAGGCTAAAGATGAGTATGGTGGTTATAAATTCTATATCTAGAGTTACACCTAGGTGTTCATGGAGTAGTTCTTCCAAGTAAGGCTAAAGATGAGTATGGTGGTTATAAATTCGGTAATTAGTGCTAAACCTAAGTGTTCATGGAGTTGTTTTCCCAAATAACGCTAAAGATGAGTATGGGTTACACATTCAGTAACTAGAGTTACACCTAGGTGTTGATGGAGTAGTTGTAACAAGTAAGGCTAAAGATGAGTATGGTGGTTATAAATTCGGTAACTAAAGTTACACTTAGGTGTTCATGGAGTAGTTTTACCGAGTAAGGATAAAGATGAATATGGTGGTTATAAATTCGGTAACTAGAGTTACACCTAAGTGTTAATGGAGTAGTTTTACCAAATAACGCTAAAGATGAATATGGTTGTTATAAATTCGGTAACTAGAGTAACACCTATGTGTTCATGGAGTAGTTGTACCAAGTAAGGCTAAAGATGAGTATGGTGGTTATAAATTCGGTAACTAGAGTTACATCTAGGTATTCGTGGAGTTGTTGTACCAAATAACGCTAAAGAGAGTATGGTGGTTATATATTCGGTAACTAGAGATTACACCTAGGTGTTGATGGAGTAGTTGTACCAAGGAATTTATAACCACCATACTCATCTTTAGCCTTAACGAATACCTAAGTGTAACTCTAGTTACCGAATTTATAACCACCATACTCATCTTTAGGCTTAACTTGGTACAACTACTCCATGAACACATAAGTGTAACTCTAGTTACCGAATTTATAACCACCATACTCATCTTTAGCCTTAATTGGTACAACTAGTCCATCAACACCTAGGTGTAACTGTTGTTAGGAGTTGTTGTACCAAATAACGCTACAGATGAGTATGGTGGTT
>NW_013757230.1:0-1114 GCF_000517525.1 Limulus polyphemus | reverse complement strand
ACCCACAAAACTGTTTTTGTTAACTAATAATTAACTCGTTACTCCCCAACTTTTCACTATAAAATAAAAAGACAATATATAAATTGAGTGTGCATTAAAAAACATCAGTATTAAAAAACTTATTTGTTTAATGAGATGGTATTACCTACGCGGTCCCCCAGGTTGGGAACCACTGGCGTAAGTATGTTTTAGTTTCAACCCTGACTGCAACGGTACTGAGCGCGGCATGCCTTGTTTGTGTTCGTTTTGGTACAAAGCAACATTGGGCTATCTGCTGTGTTCGTCCCCCGGTGAGACAGCGGTAAGCTTACGGACGTACAAAGCTAAAATCCAGCGATGGACACAAAAGAGAGCCCAGTGTGGCTTTATTGTAAACAAACAAAACTGCTGAGTCCATCGTAGGGAATTAAACCCCGAATGTTAGCGTTGTAAGTCCGTAAAATGACCACTGACTCACCGAGGGACGCGCGTGGCATGCCATCCGAGTATATTATTTCCATTGAATGATATTTCAATATTTATCTATTTTGTCATTAAATTATTTCCAAAATAAGAAAACAACAAAGAAATATATATATAACAAGAACTATTATTTTAAATCCTATAAACTTCTCACTAAATTAAGTTATTCAGTTGTTCTTCTCCACAAGAGATACATCTAAAAACTTTCTCAGAAAACCATGAAGTACTTTACACACCACTTTATTCACTCAACATTGACATAATATATAACCTGTTCTATCCAGCAATGTTTAAACTTTGCCTGTAGGAATTTTCAAAGCAGAATTTCATTAGTGATTTTTCAGATCACGAGCTGTGAAGTCTTTGTTTCTTTGAAGTTAAGCACAAAGCTGGAGTGGTATATTTATTTACTAAGTTAAAATGTTAAATTAAACATTTTTTTTTCTCTTTCCAAGTTACATTCGCCTTTCTTGGGGGTGGAGTAAGAAAGGTTGAATATCTAATATTTTAATAAAGAAGGGGAACGTTAAAACAACAATCAAGAAATTAGTTTAACAATTAACATATATAACTGTTTTTATTACTCATAACTTAGGTAAATTAATATGTAGAATGATACACGGACTGTTCTGTGCGTTAAAATAGTTTTCTT
>NW_013757229.1:0-1283 GCF_000517525.1 Limulus polyphemus | reverse complement strand
AAACTATGCATTCACACATAGTTCATGCTAAAAGAAACTTTAAGCCGACACCAGGTGGAAGTCAACCTTGCAATAATAAGCGATTTCAAACCTGTAATTTCATATAGGAAATGGACACATTTTCTGATAGCAACAACCGAAAGCAGTTCAAAATCCCAAGTAAATAACATTTTTTGTAGAGCAGGTTATGGAATTATTCCACATTGGATTATGCAATTTCCAATATGTAGGTCAAACCAAAACAACTATACGGGAACGTTTTAATAACCATAAATCAACAATAAAAACAAACAAAGAAGTTACTGTTGCAAAACACTTTAACATGCCTGGACATTAAGACATTAAACTTATGGCTATAGAGACAAATTTTACATCTAACAGAAACAGGGAAATTAAAGAAGCTTATTGGATAGCACTGTTAAATACTGTAACGCCAAATGGTGTCAATCTCGATCCCGGGGTTGTTGACCTTCACAAGTCTCTGAAAAGATTTTCTAAACTAAATTCATGATTAAACTTACTTTACATCATTTGTATTATTCTTTCTTAAATTTCTATATATATATTGGTTTGATTTCCTATATATTGAGCTACATTATTATTTTCTCTATTCCCACCGTTTTTTGCCGTTATTTAATTGTATATATATTTATTTTATTTTTGATTTTATCTTAATAGAAATTAGTTAACAATTCATATAACTATTATCCCACATAAGTCTTTTATGAACTTTACACATCCTTTTGGCATAAAATTAAACCTGACACAAACAACTCTAGGTTATGATTGGCTAGCTCTCAATGCCAACTCATATTGAACATCCGGTTTACGTGACATCGAAATCTGAGCCTACTTTTTCCATAACACTCATTAAACATAAACCTTTATTCTCCTGACGAAGAATAGTCGACTATTCGAAAGCGCTCGAGTTTTTGGTTTCGTTTTGAAAATATTACAACTTTTGTAGGTGATCCTGTATGCTAACTACTTAACCTGGATTTAATCTTGCTTTTTTTTATATATCGCAACATTAGCTTTGTTTCTCTGCCCGAAGTGTGAACTTTCATCCATACAACTACTAATGTAATGACCTGTGTCTCGTAAAACATTTAGTGGATTTTTCCAAGGTATAAAGCACCTCCCTTCTGCAGCATTCAGTTCTGTGCTATAGTAGACAATCTCGTACTATTTGTGATGTTGTACTTGTAGCGTGACAAAACTGTTTTCAATTTCTTCTCTAGTTTATTAATCTTGTTCACAATTAACACTCAACAAACATATTT
>NW_013757228.1:0-996 GCF_000517525.1 Limulus polyphemus | reverse complement strand
ACTGTTCTATTCTAGAATCAATTAATCTGTATACAACTGCACACTTTATGTTTCTGTATACACGTGTACAATTTACCTTTCTGGATACAAGTGCACACTTTACGTTTCTAGATACAAATGCACACTTTATGTTTCTGGATACACGTGTACACTTTACGTAACTGTACACAAATGTACACTTTACGTTTCTGGATACAAGTGCACACTTTACGTTTCTGTATACGAGTGCACACTGTACTACCAGCTCAATTTTAAAAGGTCAAAAGAAGATATAGCTAGACTGCGTGATTATGAGTTTAGCCTTAGAGAACGTATAGTGAACTTATCACAGACTGTATTGTAATATCAGAAGAGAGAAGAATAAATTATCTTGTCAATTGGGTTCTAAAGTAATTGAACCAGCCTGTGTGGACTTTGACGAAAAAGAGACGATTAGTTTTAGCTCTGGATACAAGTGTGATAACCAACAGAATAACGAACATTTGTATATATATGCTTGCCTTGTATTAATATATCATTCTAATACATATGGACTATTATTCTGTTATTGTTGAAATTTATCGTCAACAAATCACAGACAACTGCTGTAAAGAATTCGGCCCATACATAAAACCTGACAAAGCAGAAAATGTAATCTTTCTTTAGTGTTTTTATTCTTGTGAACTAGGAGTCACTGAACCGAAACTGTTCCTTCCTTTAGTGTTTTTGTTCTTGTGAACTAGGAGTCACTGAACCGAAACTGTTCCCTTCCTTTAGTGTTTTTATTCTTGTAAACTAGGAGTCACTGAACCGAAACTGTTCCTTACTTTAGTGTTTTTATTCTTGTGAACTAGGAGTCACTGAACCGAAACTGTTCCTTCCTTTAGTGTTTTTGTTCTTGTGAACTAGGAGTCACTGAACCGAAACTGTTCCCTTCCTTTAGTGTTTTTATTCTTGTAAACTAGGAGTCACTGAACCGAAACTGTTCCCTTCCTTTAATGTTTTTGTTCTTGTGAA
>NW_013757227.1:0-1047 GCF_000517525.1 Limulus polyphemus | reverse complement strand
AATCGTAATACAAAGATCTTGCTATAAATTTGAGTTGGATCTTCCGTCTCTCCAGGTCAAGGGGTAGGACACCACAGTCCACTTCCATAGCCGATATATGAGTGTGTTTCAATGCTCCACAACATAATCGCAGACAACGATTCTGAATAACGTCCAGTTTTTTTAAGGACTGAGTGACTCAGAGTCATAAATGATACTGCCCAATAATCAATGACGGATCTTATTAAGGTTTTGTGCATAAGTAATAGTCTTTTTGGACGCTCTCCATCGTGTGCCAGACACACATTTAAGCAGATTGAGTCGTTTAGCACATTTGTGCGAGACATAGGTGATATGACGCGTCCAATCTAATCTGGAATCAAAGATAACTCCAAGAAATTTATGGTGAGTGACAGACTAGTTGATGGTTATTAAGACTTAATTTCACAGTGCTTGAAGAACGAGAAAACGGTAAAACTGCAAACTCTAGGGCTGAGATAGTAAAGCCCCATTTAAAAAAACAATCGGCTAAATTGTCCAGATTTGTTTCAAGACAGGTCTGAATGTGATTAATATTACGACCAGTTTTCCAGATGGCTAGATCATCAGCAAAAATACTATAATTCGTACCATTATTAATGAAGGAAGCACTTTGGTCATTAATCATTAGAAGGAATAGAATAGGGCTAATAACACTACCCTGGGGAGTGCCATTTTCCGAAACTCTTTTTCCCAGAGACGACTCCATTGACTCTGACCTTAAAGGTTCGGTTTGAAAGAAAGTCTTTAATCCAGTTAAATAGTTGGCCATAAAACTATAACTATTGAGTTTATTAAACAAACCTTCTTTCCAGACCATATCGTATGCTCGTTCAATATCCAAGAATACAGACACTGCCTTGCCTCTGTTACATAATGATTTTCATGTAGCCGTAACAAATGATCAAACGAATACTTCTTCCAACGGAAACCAGACTGAAACTGGTGGTTATGTTTTTTCACAATACCAATTCAAACGGTATGCAGTTATTAGTTGCATAATTTTATACATAGTAGAAGTAAGAGCAA
>NW_013757226.1:0-996 GCF_000517525.1 Limulus polyphemus | reverse complement strand
CATCAAGCAGAAGTCAAGCAGACTGAAAGAGTTGATGATGGTGAAGTGGAACCAAATATAGATATCAAGGCAGAACAGGAGAAAGACCAAGATTTCAAGGCAATGATTGATTTTCTAAATGCAAGTATTTTTCGCCCTGCTTGAGAGAAGGTGTCTAGTCTAAGCCCTGTGACAAAGAACTATTGGGCACAATGGGACCAGTTGAAGCTTGAAAATGGTATTCTTCTCCGGAGATGGGAAACTGCAGATGGGAAAGTGACGACCTGGCAAACGATTATACCGAGAAAGTTACGGGAAGTTGTGCTGCGTCAGTCCCATGATACTGTAACAGGATGACATCTCGGAGTTAAGAAAACACTGAGTCACCTACGACACAGATTTTACTGGATAGGTATGAGACAAGATGTGGAAGAATGGTGCAGAACATGCAGTACATGTTGTGCTAAAAGGTGACCCAAGCATAAGGGATGTGCTCCAATGAAGTTATATCAAGTTGGTGCACCAATGGAAAGAGTAGCCGTCGACATTGCTGGTCCTCTGCCCCAAACTCGTGCTGGAAACAAGTACATTTGTGTGGTGATGGATTATTTCACCAAGTGGCCTGAGGCATATGCAATACCAAATCAGGAAGCTACAACTGTTGCTTTGGCTATTAGTGACTTCTTCTTCAGATTTGGTATGCCATATGAACTGCATTCAGATCAAGGCCGTAACTTTGAATCAGCTGTGTTCCAAGAATGCTGCAAGTTGTTTGGCATCCAAAAGACCAGGATAACGCCACTTCACCCACAGTCTAATGGGATGGTAGAAAAGTACAACTGGACACTGGGACAGGAATTGGCAAAGTTTGTAATAGCCGTCAAGATGGCTGGGATGTCTTACTCCCTCCACTGTTGATGGCCTATAGGACAGCAGAGCATGAAACCACTGGATACACTCCAGCAAAGTTGATGTTTGGTCGGGAACTTCGGTTGCCAGTGGATCTGTTAACAGGAT
>NW_013757225.1:0-996 GCF_000517525.1 Limulus polyphemus | reverse complement strand
GGCTCCACTTACGGCATCAAGAGTATCATCAATTTTTGGCAGTGGGTATGAGTCCTTTTCGGTTATTCTGTTAAGAGCTCTGAAGTCCACACAGCAACGTTGGGTCCCATCCTTCTTCTGGACTAACACGACGGGAGCTGACCAGGGACTATCTGACTTCTCGACTATTCCTTCTTTAATTAGGCCATCCATGACCTTCTCCATTTCTTGTCGCTTTGCCAGAGCTATTATCCTCGGAGGGATCTTTATTGGATGGTGATTGCCTTTGTTTATTCTGTGTTCCACAAGGTCTGTGCAGCCAAAGTCATGATCTCCTTTTGAAAAAACGTCTGCATAATTCGCTAAAAGTCCCCTAACCTTAAAAGCCCGTGATGATGACAAATGGACTATGTTCTTTGTATAGAGATCAGTTAAATATTCTGGGAGAGGGTGTTCTTTCTTTATGGTTGTATTTCTTGTCTTAACATTGACTAGCTCTACCTCCTGGCACATACCCAACAATACCGCTTCCTTAAATGTCTGCTCACATTTAGAGAAATTAGCTACTGTTATGGGTACTACTTAATGATCTGCCACAACTGACCTTCCAATCTTCACGTCCGCTGGCACTGCTTCCACAAATATCGGGCTTCCTTGGGGATGTTCTTTTATTCTACCCCAAATTATCTTCTCTGATATAGGGTATTGTAGTTGACTTAAGTGCTGTGACATGCAGAATCTATGACAAAGTTGCACTTTTGGCCATCCAGCTTTCCTGTCACGTAGACACTATGTGTGCTTGCCATTTTACACTTAGCTGTTGGAACTTTCACAATGGGGGTTGGTGGGCGTCCCTCAGCACCAACCACTACTGGTTTCACGAAGCTGACATATTGGTAATATTCTCTTACACTGGCTCCTCATATGTCCTTGCTTTTCACAGTTCCAACAGCCTTTCTGGGTAGCAGCTTTTCCTGCTGTGGCTTCTTCCCTGTGTTGAAGTTGCCAGCATTGAAC
>NW_013757224.1:0-996 GCF_000517525.1 Limulus polyphemus | reverse complement strand
TACATTAACTATCGACTTAATCAGCCCTAGACAACGGCAAGCCCCTTCCAGACCCCACAGCTAAATTCTAATGCAGACATCTTCAGTCCTGTTAGAAATCACATCCCAGATATGAATGTCAGCAATAGGGGTGATCTAGTATGAAGGAAGCCACAGGAATTCGATAGGAAGGCACCGTGGGAAGCATATAGAGCACAATTTGAGCTCCTGGCAGAGATGAATGCATGGACAGAGGAGCAGAAAGCACTATATTACCCGCCAACGAGCTTGAAGGGACAACCACTGGGAATACTTGGACAGTTGTCAGCAGACGACAGGCACAACTATAGAGCACTGGTAGCGGCTTTAGAACTCAGGTATGGAACCCAAAATCAGTCTGAAGTCTACAGGGCTATGTTTAGGACGAGAGTCCGTGCTAAAGGGGAGAGCCTGCAAGAGCTGGCACAGGATTTGGAAAGTATGGCACACAAAGCCTACCCAACTGCGCCATCCGATGTCCTCAAGCTGTTGCTGAGGAATCAGTTTGTAGATGACTTGGACAGTCCACAACTGAAGATACAAGTAAAGCAAGCACACCCCTCTACTATACAAGATGCAATGACCAGAGCTCTTGAATTTGAATCCTACATTAAGTCCAGCACAGAGGTATCAAGGTTGGTACAGTCATCAGGATTCAAGGCCAGAAAAGGTCAGCTTTCAGAGAGGTTTGAGGAACTTTGCTGGCACTGTAACAAACCTGGGCACAAGAAAGCTCAATGCTGGAAACTTCAACACAGGGAAGATGCCACGGCAGGAAAGACTGCTACCCAGAAAGGTTGTTGGAACAGTGGAAAGCAAGGACATATGAGGAGCCAGTGTAAGAAGAATACTACCAATATGTCAGCTTCGAGAAACCAGTAGTGGTTGGTGCTGAGGGACGCCCACCAAAACCCCATTGTGAAAGTCCCAACAGCTAAGTGTAAAATGGCAAGCACACATAGTGTCTACATGACAGGG
>NW_013757223.1:0-996 GCF_000517525.1 Limulus polyphemus | reverse complement strand
TCTGCCGAAGGTGACTCAGTGTCTTCTTAACTCCGAGATGTCCTCCTGTTAAACTATAATGGGATTGACGCAGCACAACTTCCCATACCATTCTCGGTATAACTGTTTGCAAGGTCGTCACTTTCCTATCTGCAGTTTTCCATCTCCGGAAAATAATACCATCTTCAAGCTTCAACTGGTCACATTGTGCCCAATAGTTCTTTGTCACAGTGCTTAAGCTAGACACCTTCTCCCAAGCAGGGCACAAAAAACTTGCTTTTAGAAAATCAATTATTGGCTTCAAATCTTGATCTTTCTCCTGCTCTGCTTTAACATCTATACCTGGTTCCACTTTACCATCATCAACTCCTTCAGTCACAGGTTAGTTCAACCTCTCTTTTGTAGCAATGTCTGCAGTCATTTTTGCAGGGTCTTCGGCTCAGTCCATCAGCATTTCCATGATATTTTCCTTCTCTGTATTCAATATCATAATTATACTGGTCTATCTTCTATGGGTTCTTTAATGATCTTAACCAGCGTAATGCAGCATGGTCTGTCCTAATGGTAAACGTGGTCCCATAGAGGTAAGAATGGAAATATGTCAGACTCTTTATTATAGCAAGGAGTTCCCTCCATGTTACACAATAGTTCCTCTCTGGACGACTCAGGGCCCTACTGAAGTAGGCCACCACATGTTCGTTTTCACCCAATTTCTGAGGCAACACTCCTCCAATTCCGACATTACTAGCATCAAAATCCAGTATATACGGCAGTTAGGGATTTGGAAGCTTTGAAAGTGGAGCTGAGGCCAATTTTTCTTTCAATGTCTTGAAAGCATGCTAGCAAGAAACTGTCCATTCGAACTTCTGGCCGTTTTTTGTTAAATCATGTGGTGGAGCAGCGATAGTTGCAAAGTCCTTCAAAAACTTCCGGTAATAGGTACAGAGTCCTAAGAAACTTCTTAACTCTCCCACATTGTCTGGTGTTGGCCAATCATACACTGTTTTCATCTTGTCA
>NW_013757222.1:0-6133 GCF_000517525.1 Limulus polyphemus | reverse complement strand
TATATTATGTGTGAAGTGAAGGAGTAAAAAGAAAATCAATACACATAATATTAAAAGTTATTACCCACATTCATAAAATACATTATCTTTCAGTCAGGGGAAAAAATGTCACAAAACAAGTAATAAAAAACATTTTGTAAATGTTAAATAATGTAGGGATGACAGTGTTAAAATGAATGAAAACAATAATATAGGTATGATACAGCTATACATAGATCATCTCTAATGACTTTCAATATTAAAATTTAATGTTACACTGTAAAATATACGAGTACAAAATGGTTACGAGGTCGGTCGAATTGAACGATCTCGTAGCGAGTGTCTGTGATAATCTAACCTATATAAAATTCAGTGTGACGGAGGTGCAAGGGAACCATTAAACCTCATAACTGTAGTGAGTGTCGGTATAATAAGCCTAAAGTAAAGACGTAGTGTGGGATCACCTAGCCTAGAACCATGTGTATAACATTTAGCATGAAAGTAAAAATATCGATTCAATTTTAAACTTAAATCGTTTCTGAATGAAGCTATTTTCTGTTATATCACCAACATTTTAAATGAAAAAAAAACCTCTTTAATCAACGGAAACTCTAAATTAAGAAATCAATAAATATTTTTCCTGTTTTGTTGTCTATACTTTCAGTACATAGACTAATAATGATATTAGGTTATACTTTTGTTCCTAAGTGGCATGACATAAAAGCCGTTGCTGGAACGTAATGTTACCCAAACGCACTGGCTTTTCTATATATTAGAAGTTATTAATCTAACTGATTCTTAACAATATTTATTCTGTGAATACGCCACGAATTCATTTATTGAATGATCTTAATTTTGATTGGCTCATAAAGGAATTTACCAACGTTTTACTGCCTCAACTGCACTTTTCTGCCTCTTTGCTAGTCAAGTTTGATTTCGAAAAATTTATTTATTTCAGTTAGCTATGAAACGTGAGGTTAGAGTATATTATGGGGTGGGGGTGGTAATATTTGCCCCCACTGTGTAACTTTGAATAAAAAACAAAAACAACAACTAACTCCTATTTTCACAAACTTCATGTTAACGACTTCTAAAAAAATATCTAAAGATAACCTGTTACACAACGCATAACGTGACTCTGAAATAGAGTTTTCAAGAAGATTAACGTCAATGCTGAGTCACTTGATCAATTTCAAGTAACAAAACATTTTGTAAAAGTAAAATGATGTAGGGATGGCAGTGCCACAAAAAAAAAGAATGCAAACGAAAATATAGGGATGATACAGTTATACATAAGTCATCCCTACACATGACTTTCAGTATTAAAATTTAATGTTACATTGTAAAATGCATACTTGACTTTGATATTACTGCAGTTGGAAGTTATATATTCCTGACTGTTGGTATACAGTTTGTTTATCTTAACATCATGGTTATGTCAGGGAAGGTATCAATATTGTGTAACTAAGAGCCTAGGACTTACGTACAAGAAAAACCAAGTTTAGTCAAAACATGTCTTGATTATAATAGACTGGCGTATTGCCCGTCACAAATGACGGCAAAATTTCCGTTGAACCACTAGAGGAAGACTAAATATGTATTTCTAATCATCTTAAGGTATCCAAACCAGGTACTTCACAATGATAAACCAAGTAACATTTAACCTACTTATTTGATATTGTTCATTCCATAAATAATCAAGGAGGTAACTACTTTGTTCAAAAACAAAGTAAAAATATTTATTTTAGAGTAAATAAGCAAAAAATATAAACATATTATAATTGCGTTAGTTAAAACCTATCCTAAAATACTATCTGAGAATAAAATAACTGATTTTAATTCATATTCATATTTTAATTTGATCTAAGACTAAAGCCGATTTGTCCGTCTGTGAGTCAATGGTAAGTTTATAGACTTACAACGCAAAAGATCTGGGTTTGATTTCCCGTAGTGGACAGTGTCCAGATAGAACGTTTTCAACGCTGGAATTTATGGTTCAATTCCCGCGGCGAGCACTATAAAAATAGCTTATTATCCAGCCTTGTACTTTAACATACAAATAATATCATTTAGAGTAAAAACAGTGGGAACTTGGATTTATATTTGCGTCGTTATTCAGAAAGAAAATCCACGAGTTACTTTTATCCGATAATAGTTTTTCTTGTTTCTTTTTTTCAGAAGATGAGCTCGTTATCAGAGAAAAGAACAAGAACGAGAGTGAATGAATGTAATGTAGATAAAACGCTCAACGATATCACATAAGCGGTTTATCAATTCAGCATATTAAGTATTCTTTAAGAGATTGCTTGGATACTTTTACATGTACATGAAATGGATGGAGCCGTTTTTTTTTCGTTAGAAACTGTAGCTTAGTTTAAACTTTTCTTTAGGTTTTTCAAGTGAAATTTGAATGCAGTTTTTTAAGATTACAAATAAAACTGCTTATAATTTTTTCAACAGACTGGTTTTCAATTACAACAAAAGTACAGTCTGCCCTCGCGTTATGGGCGTTCGGGCTATGGAATTTCGCACATACGGAAATTATAAAGTGTGACCAATAAATTCGGGGGTACGATCCGTAAATTTTCCGTTACGGAATTTTGGGATAAATAACAAAAACTAAACACAAAAGGCTAAAAAAAACTCCAACCAATATGACAAAAAAATCGCATTTCTTTTTTCTTTTTTTTTTACAAATGCAGAGCACATTTCCAAGTGTCAGTGACGTAGGTGGCGCCTTGTGTTCATATCAGCAAACACTTCCGTTACGATCGTCATACGGTTACACCATTGTTCTTTGCATCGTTTTTCAAGACTCTGCAGTGTATTACCCTTATTCAAGATGTCTGGAAAGAGGCCATCAAGTGCAAGTAGTACATCCAAGAAATCACAGAAAGGAATTACTTTGGATGTGAAACTTGATGTTTTGAGGAGGTTCGATGCCAGAGAGAAACTTAGCTCCATATTCAGAAAGAAAATCCACGACTTACTTTTATCCGATAATAGTTTTTTTTTGTTTCTTTTTTTCACTATGTTTTTCCACACACCATTAATAGTTGACTTCTTCAATCCACACACCCAGGAGTCTTTCCGAATTAAGCATCACTTCAGTTCTATGAAAGTACAATGTACTAGCACTTAGACGTATAGCTACTTTAGCACTTGCTTTGATTTTGTTTCTATATTATCACGTACTGTTCGCACTGTAGAGGTTGCAAGCCCTAAAGTTTTAGCAATGGAGCTAAGTTTCTCTCTGGCATTGAACCTGAATTGATAAACCGCTTATGTGATATCGTTGAGCGTTTTATCTACATTACATTCATTCACTCTCGTTCTTGTTCTTTTCTCTGATAACGAGCTCATCTTTGGCCAGAATGTACCAACGACTTTACAGGGTTTTCCCCCGAGCATAAAGTGCTGGGAAAGTTCACCAAGACACTGTGGCACTTACAAGGCAGGCCGTGGCCAGAACGTACCAACAACTTTACAGGGTTTTCCCCCGAGCATAAAGTGCTGGGAAAGTTCACCAAGACACTGTAGCACTTACAAGACAGGCCGTGGCCAGAACGTACCAACAACTTTACAGGGTTTTCCCCCGAGCAGAAAGTGCTGGGAAAGTTCACCAAGATACTGTGGTACTTACAAGACAGGCTGATTTTTAAGATATCGTCGAAGATGGTGTGGTTGAGTTATTAAAGTTCCATGAAGAAGATATGTCGAATGAGGATCTGATAATGTTGGAACAAGCAGCGAGCTGCAGAAGAGGAGGACGTTATTGATACACCACCCACGCAACTTCAGTTGACTATCAACCACATATCTTAATCCTTTGCCCTCGTAGAAGAAGTGGTGCAAATATTTAGTGCTAATGATCCCAGCCGTGAACACAGCCTCAAAGTTACAAGAAGACTACATGATGTCATGCGCTGCTACAAGTGGCTGTGAGGACTACATGATGTCATGCGCTGCTCGCATGACATCATGTAGTCCTCACAGCTCCTTGTAGCAGCGCATGACATCATGTAGTCCTCACAGCTCCTTGTCTGCTACAAGGAGCTGTGAGGACTACATGGATGTCATGCGCTGCTACAAGGAGCTGTGAGGACTACATGGTGTAATGCGCTGCTACAAGGAGCTGTGAGGACTACATGATGTCATGCGGCTGTGAGGACTACATGATGTCATGCGCTGCTACAAGAAGCTGCACAAGAAGATGCAGCAGAAACAGCAAACGGCTCTCGACGCATTCTTCCTCAAAAGAGCTGATCCTACACCACATCAACATGATGATAACCACAATCATGATTTACATCAGTACCAGTACTGAGTTTCCCTCTCCTCTCTTGTGTAAAATTTAATTATTTTTATGCCCCTATTATTATTTTCCTAGGTAAAACTATTTAAGTATGTCAGTTACATTTAATGTGAATTTTAAAACGTTTTCTTACATTAATATGCGTATTTTTACTACTTTTGTGGATCAAAACATGTCCATAAGAACGCATCCAAACTTATAGCATGGGAGTCAATGGGAAAATAAGATTCGAGTTAAAGAATTTCGCGCTACGGAAGCTTTTTCAAGATTATTTCACTCAAGAGTTTAAATAGTGGCGTAAATGTAAGGCGAAAGAAATGAAATATGTGTGGAACATACGAGAAGGTATTTTTAAACATACAGAATATATAATTAGTAAGCTAGTAAAACACGCCTCGTTTTAATGTAACAAAACTAATTAAACATGTTGTGTAAAGCACGCACAGTGTATGATGAGTAATATGGTAAAGGACGGTTTGTCTCTTTTAAACATTACAATTAGACTGATTGCAATTTCAAATGCATTACACCTTGTTAACCTCGTACGAGTGTTTAATGAGAGTATGTGTATAATACCACTTTGAAGGTTGTTGGTCACTGCCATCAAGGATGTTGTTGAACACCAAAACTCGTCAGTTTGGCTGGATTATACTTCTTAAAATCTTGGTTAAAAACACTATATGTAGCAGTAGTCTGAAAGACTGATTCTAGTTTCGGATTTATATGCTTTGCACATTGTTGTCGTTTATATGACTAATGTCAACAGCACCTCCATTATATTCAGTACCGGCCTAATGAACTGCGGATGTAAACGAAAGGCCGCTACAACAATTAAAACTCACTTGAAGTATTGTTATAAAGATTTCTTACTAGATTCATTTGACCACCGCGTTACGGAAGGGACATGTTCCTCAAAAAGTGTTTAAAAGGTTCGCTGAAAATTCGTACTAAAACAATATACATAGATATTTTAATATAGCAGAACATTTTTCTCAGAAACAATTAAACATGTATAAAGTGAGTGAACGTTTAAGAGTTATAAAGGCTCGAGCGTTTGTAAACATGAACCTTTAAGAGTCATAAGCGCTCGAGCGTTTGTAAACATGAACCTTTAAGAGTCAGTAAACGTTCGTACGTCTGAAAGCATGACCCTTTAAGAACTAATAAACGTTCGAGCGTTTGAAAACATGACTCTTTAAGAGTTATAAAGGGTCGAGCGTTTGTAAACATGAACCTTTAAGAGTCAGTAAACGTTCGAGCGTCTGAAAACATGAACCTTTAGGAGTCATAACCGCTCGAGCGTTTGTAAACATGAACCTTTGAGAGTCAGTAAACGCTTATGCAGTCTATAAACATGATCTTTTAAGAGTTAATAAATGCTTGAGCATCTGTAAACATTTGAAAAACTTCTGTTTACATCCCGCTATTAACACCCAAGATGGTGTTAATAACAGTGATGTAGACAGAAGTTTGATATAAGCGATTTTTCTCTAATATCCAAGCTTGTTGACATCTTCATTCATTCTAACCTATCGTCCTTGTAATAGTAAAGGATGTCCATAGCTTTGTAGCGAGTGCTTCTGTTTATGAAAGAAAGTAACCTGTGAACCTCTAATCAGCAGGCTGACGATTTCTTAAAGAAAACTTATCTGTAACCTGATCACATGACGAAAATAAAGTAAAACTCAGTCACATAAGCCCGCATGCTTTGGCGTACAACATAGTGTTCAGTTCCTCTAGTCTTTGCTGGACATGAAAAATCAGAAATCAACTTTGTAGAATTTTAGTTGTCACACCTTTTGTTTCTACCAGTTTTTTCTATTTGGAAGAATTTGACAA
>NW_013757221.1:0-675 GCF_000517525.1 Limulus polyphemus | reverse complement strand
GAATGGATGGACAGAGGAACAGAAAGCTGTATATCTGGCAACGAGCTTGAAGGGACAACCACTGGAAATACTTGGACAGTTGACAGCAGCGGACAGACACAACTATAGAATACTGGTGTCGGCTCTAGAACTCAGGTATGGAACCCAAAACCAGTCAGAAGTCTACAGGGCCAGGTTCAGGACGAGAGTCCGTGCGAAAGGGGAGAGCCTGCAAGAGCTGGCACAGGACTTGGAGAGCATGGCACACAAGGCCTACCCAACTGCACCACCCGATCTCCTCAAGTTGTTGCTGAGGGATCAGTTCGTAGATGCCTTGGACAGTCCTCAACTTAAGATACAAGTGAAGCAAGCACACCCCTCTACCATGCAGGATGCAATGGCCAGAGCTCTCGAATTTGAATCCTACATTTGGTCCAGCACAGAGGTACCGAGGTTGGTACAGTCATCTGGATTCAAGGCCAGAAAAGGTCAGCTTTCAGAGAGGGTTTGAGGGACTTTGCTGGCACTGTAATAAACTTGGGCACAAGAGAGCTCAATGTTGGAAACTTCGACACAGGGGAGGTGTCACAGCAGGAAAGGCTGGTATCCAGAAAAGTAGTTGGAGCTGTGGAAAGCACGGACATTTGAGGAGCCAGTGTAGGAGGAATATTACCAACAGGTCAGCCTCACGGAGAC
>NW_013757220.1:0-995 GCF_000517525.1 Limulus polyphemus | reverse complement strand
TCTTTATAACGCCCCACTGCTGAAAGAGCGAGCATGTTTGGTGGGATGCGGATTCGAACCCGCGACCCTCAGATTGTGAGTCGAGCGCCTTATCCACCTGGCCATGTCCTATTTTGTGTGTAGTATTCAGTTAGCCTAGCATTGTTTGGTCTGTAATATTCGTTTTTATGATGTTTAGAGGGGAGAGGAACTTAGTGCTTGGGTTAATTATGTATTATGTAACTCTCTAGTCACTTTGAAAACAACACTTACAGTTTGAAATTATGTCGTTCTTCTGTCACGAAACACGAGAAGTGTATAGAAAGTTAACGCGAGTGCTGTCGACGTGTGTGTGAAAATAACGACAGGCTAAGTTTTATTTTGAATATTTTTACCCCTGCTTATTATATATATCAATTATTGAAACTTTTATTACAGTTATTTCTTGATAGATTCCCATTAATGACAAAATAAAGATGCATTTGATTAAGCAAACGGACTGTGAGAATGCATTTACAGGCTACCACCTACTAAGACATTTAAGAAACAAAGAGGAAATTTAATTAGCCAGCGCACAGCCTGGTCCATGCTCCGTCGCTCTACAACCCTATCAACACGTGAGAAGAGTGGAGGACTTCAAGTCACTATGCATTGTCACAATGAAGAGCATAGAGCAAGGTTATCAGATTTAGTTCACGTGAACAGGAAACACTTTTTGACAAGAGTTAAGAACAGATATTCTTAAAGGCAGCAGCATTTCCCTATTTCTTATACTTCTGATATGGGCTTAAATTAAAGTATTTGAAACAAAGGGCAAACAGAAGTTGACAAAATATTGTTGCGTCAGCGAGGTCACATGACTAGTGTGGCGCCACGTTTCGAGAACTATCCTGTACCTTGAACTATCCTGATACAGCAGGAAAGGCTGCTACCCAGAAAGGCTGTTGGAACTGTGGGGAGCAAGGACATCTGAGGAGCCAGTGTAAGAAAAATACTACCAATAAGTCAGCTTCGGG
>NW_013757219.1:0-1225 GCF_000517525.1 Limulus polyphemus | reverse complement strand
AACATTTTCCTTGATATGTGAATTGTTTTTTTGTACAAACAGTGATGGTCGACGTATACACATGTCAAGGAACATTTTCTGTGAGCTAAAAATTGTTTTGTTCTACAAACAATGCTGCTAAACGTATTTTTATCTCACCGAAGATTTTCCTTGACATGTGAATTGTTTTGTTGTTCAAACAATGCTGGTCCACGTATCTTTATCTCACTGAAAATGTTCATTGACATGTGAATTGTTATGTTATACAAACAATGCTGGTCCACGTATCTTTAGCTCACCGAAAATGTTCCTTGACATGTGAATTATTTTGTTGTACAAACAATGCTGGTCCACGTATCTTTAGCTCAAAAACAGGTTTCCTAACATGTGAATTGTTTTGTTGTACAAACAATGCTGGTCCACGTATCTTTAGCTCAAGAATAGGTTCCTTGACATTTAAATTGTTTTGTTGTACAAAAAATGCTGGTCAACGTATCTTTATTTCAAAAACTGGTTCCTTGACATGTAAATTTGTTTTGTTGTACAAACAATGCTGGTCCACGTATCTTTAGCTCAAAAAGAGGTTTTCTGACATGTGAATTGTTTTGTTGTACAAACAATGCTGGTCCACGTATCTTTAGCTAATTGAAAATGTTCCTTGACATGTGAATTGTTTTATTGTACAAACAATAATGTCGACGTATATTTAGCTCAACAAACATGTTCTTTGACATATGAATAATTTTGATATACAAACAATCCTGGCCCACGTATCTTTAGCTCACTGAACATGTTCATTGACATGTGAATTGTTTTGTTGTACAAACAATAATAGTCCACATATCTTTAGCTCACTGAACATGTTCATTGACATTTGAATTGTTTTGTTGTACAAACAATGTTAGTCCACATATCTTTAGTTCACCAAACATGTTCCTTGACATGTGAATTATTTTGTTGTACAAACAATGCTGGTCCACGTATCTTTAGCTCATGAACAGGTTCCTTATCATGTGAATTGTTTTGTTGTACAAACAATGCTTGTCCACGTATATTTAGCTTACCAAACATGTTCATTGACATGTGAATTGTTTTGTTGTACAAACAATGCTCGTCCACGAATCTTTAGCTCACGGAACATGATCCTTGATATGTGAAGCGTTTTGTTGTACAAACAGTGCTGGACGACTTCCATTTAGCTCACTGAAAATGTTCCTTGAGATGTGAATTGTTTTGTTGTACAAAC
>NW_013757218.1:0-996 GCF_000517525.1 Limulus polyphemus | reverse complement strand
CAATGGTCAGAGCTCTTGAATTCGAATCCTAGGTTAAGTCCAGCACAGAGGTACCAAGGCTGGTACAGTCATCAGGATTGAAGGACAGAAAAGGTCAGCTTGAAGGACTTTGCTGGCACTGTAACAAACCTGGGCACAAGAGAGCTCAATGCCGGCAACTTCAACACAGGGAAGATGCCATGGCAGGAAAGGCTGCTACCCAGAAAGGTTGTTGGAACTGTGGAGAGCAAGGACATATGAGGAGCCAGTGTAAGAGGAATACTACCAATAAGTCAGTCTCGAGAAAACCAGTAGTGGTTGGTGTTCAGGGATGCCCATCAACCCCATTGTGAAAGTACCAACAGCTAAGTGTAAAATAGAAAGCATACATAGTATCTACATGACAGGAAAGCTGGATGGCCAAAAGTGCAACTTCGTCATAGATTCTGCATCTCAGCAAACCCTTGTGAGTATCAAGGTGCTGGATCACAAAGGAGTACCACAAGCCATACAGAAGCTCTGTGGTGTGACAGGACACTATGCAAGGTTGTGGGGACTGGTGTGGGTAACGTTTGAGCTCATGGGCATAAAGGACAGACACAAAGTATACTTGGCCGACATTGAAGACCCATGAATATTAGGGTTGGGCTACTTACTACTGAGAAAGTGTGTAGTTAACTTCGATAAAATAACGTTTGGGAACAAGAAAGGCCAAATTCCGGTAAGTGTTAAAAGAGAGGTTGAACTAACCAGGTGCCATCAAGCTGAAGTCATAGTTACTGAAGGAGTTGATGATGGTGAAACGGAACCAAATATAGATATTAAAGCAGAGCAGGAGAAAGACCAAGATCTGAAGCCAATAATTGATTTTCTGAAAGCAAGTGTTTTGCACCCTGCTTGAAAGAAGGTGTCTAGCTTAAACCCTGTGACAAAGAACTATTGGGCACAATGGGACCAGTTGAAGCATGAAGATGATAGTCTTATCTGGAGAGGAGACTACAGATGGAAAAGTGACGA
>NW_013757217.1:0-1753 GCF_000517525.1 Limulus polyphemus | reverse complement strand
TACACTTACACGCCCAGATAGATAAATCATTAATATGACATGCAGTATAAAATACACTTATACGCCCAGATAGATAAATCATTAATATGACATGCAGTATAAAATACACTTATACGCCCAGATAGATAAATCATTAATATGACATGCAGTATAAAATACAATTATATGCACAGATAGATAAATCATTAATATGACATGCAGTATAAAATACACTTACACGCCCAGATAGATAAATCATTAATATGACATGCAGTA
Source organism: Limulus polyphemus (assembly GCF_000517525.1). Lineage (NCBI taxonomy): Eukaryota > Metazoa > Arthropoda > Merostomata > Xiphosura > Limulidae > Limulus > Limulus polyphemus. The sequence goes on along the minus strand of NW_013757217.1, from coordinate 1,498 downwards.
TAAAATACACCTTATATGCACAGATAGATAAATATTTTATACTGCATGTCATATTAATGACAATTATATGCACAGATAGATAAATGAAACAAGTCCTCAATATAAACAAATGTTCTTTCTTCGTAACACATCATTCAGGCTGGAGCCGATAGTAATGCAGTGACCAACACGCCGAACTGTGAAAATGAAGATCTATGATTGCGTTCCGTTGCATCAAAATCGCTCTCCGCACTTTGGGGGCGTAGGTGCATTAAAAGAATGACAGTTAAATCCCATTATTTGATTAAAATAGCTGAAGAGCTGCCGGTGAGAGCTTTTGAATAGGTACGTTCCGTCTAGTATGTCAGTTAAAAATTAAGGACAGATATACCATAAAGACCTTGTATAGCTTTACGCGAATATCCGACATAAACAAACACATATCATGATCCATAAAGGCACTTGTGGAATCGTAACATTACTTAAACATAAAATATACACCACGAATGTTATTATTTCTTTCAGTTAGTCTAGTTATGACATTAATTTCATGTGTCCACGAAATAAAAGGTTAAATTTAATAAACTAAAATCTCTCTTAGCGACTTTGATAGCATGCTAAACATTTTAACTTTTAAAAAACTCGTAAGTGCTGTGTTCCCCGGCGGGTCAATGGTAAGTTTATGGACTTACAATACGAAACAATTCGAGGTTCGATTCTTTGCGGTGGACACAGCAAATAGCCCACTGTAGTTTTGCTCTAAAAACAAGAACAAAAAACAAAACAATGAACCGTAAATTATGGAAACATCTTTTGTAATAAAGAAAGGTTATTTAGCACATAGCCTTTTTTTTGCAGTTGTTGAAAATGCATATAGAAACATAAACAAATAGCAATAAAAAGCAAGAAATGTTCATATTTACATTGCTCCAAAGACGCCCCCAGTGGCACAGCGGCATGTCTGCAGACTTACAACGCTAGAAACCGGGTTTCTATACCCGTTGTGGGAAGAGCACAGATAGCCCATTGTGTAGCTTTGTGCATAACTGCAAACATAACATAGCTCTAAAGACTTGTTTTTTGTTGAATTTATATTTGAATATTGAGTTTCATATTGTCTATATGTTCTTTATATAAAATGTGGCCTTATTTCCATAGTGTAAAAAATAAGATAATTATTATTAAGATCAAATACAAATACACTATTAAACTTAGAAATTCATGTTCTATTAAACATCTACATATGTAATTTGTATAATGAAGGAGGTTCTATGGACACCATGAACGATTTATTAGAACAGCAAACAATTTTATCAGACACCTGTAGAAAGATGTGTAATTCAGCATTTCACCTATCACAACAAAACATATATACTAACGAAACATAACATCAAATTACTATACATAGCGTCGGTAACCTTATATCAGTCAACATTCAACTTAAAATAAGACCCCAAAACTCGAGCGCTTTCGAATAGTTGACTACTCTTCTTCAGGAGAACAAAGAATAAGAATAGTC
>NW_013757216.1:0-1862 GCF_000517525.1 Limulus polyphemus | reverse complement strand
GGCAACTTCAGATGTTCAAACATTATACACTAGGTTCGAGGCTAGCTCCCCTAAGAATTATTTATAGCTGTGTTCAGGTGTTAACGGCAACTCCAGATGTTCAAACATTATACACTAGGTTCGAGGCTAGCTCCCCTAAGAATTATTTCATGCTTTGTACAATGTTAGCTTTCCTTTGCATTACATCACGATTTATTCCAGGTTACTTTTCTTAAGTTTTGCTTCAAGCCGTGTCACAGACATTTTTTTCTACAAAGTTATCTCAAATTTTAAACGAAGTTCTATTCATATGCTGTTATTTCACGCTTTATTTAAGGATATTTTTAATACATTGTTTTTTGCTGTGTAAAGTTGTTAGTTTACTTTTACTTGTATTCTTTCAGTAGAGCTCTTTAACTTTTTACGAAGCTACATTTAAGTGACTTTATTATCACATTGAGTACGAGGCTGTCTTTCTGTAATATTTTATCACAAGTTACTGGTTTTACAGTAATTATGATTTCTTTCTAAAACAGGTACGACGTTTCGATTACTGGTAGGACCATTCTCAAGTACACAAGTTTCTAACGGTAAAGAACGTTTAAGTATTTAAAGTAACTTTCAACAAACTAACAATGTATTTAAATTCTAAAATTAATAGTAGTTACTTATATATATATATATGGCTAAACAAAACAACCAACACTGAATAAACATAAAACCTATAGAATATTTTATTTAAAATATTTGTATAAGGTTAGAAATGTCTGGAGAATTGTCTGGTTTTATTAATAAAGCTTTTCTGATTTTACTCCTCTTAAAGTCAGGTTTATGTTTTAGTATTGTGGCATTCTGTTCTAAGTTTCATTTTTCTAACATAAAATTGATACCAACCTTCCTAACAATAAAAGTGAACCTTCAGCCCAACCTAAAAATTAAAGGTATCATAGAAAAGGTTCAAACAACACTTTTAAAACAAACTGCAAAGAAAAATCATAGACAACTGAAATCTCTACCGTGAAAATTAACTTAACCTACGCAGCAACCTCACTCGTCTGACTACTCCTGAAGATTACAACTTACTTTCAATACAGGTTATCTCCATAAAAATTAACTTAACCTACGCAGCAACCTCACTCGTCTGACTACTCCTGAAGATTACAACTTACTTTCAATACAGGTTACCTCTATAAAAATTAACTTAACCTACGTAGCAACCTCACTCGTTTGACTACTCCTGAAGATTACAACTTACTTTCAATACAGGCAGGTTACCTCCGTAAAAATTAACTTAATCTACGTAGCAACCTCATTCGTCTGACTACCCCTGAAGATTACAACTTACTTTCAATACAGGCAGGTTACCTCCGTAAAAATTAACTTAACCTACGTAGCAACCTCACTCGTTTGACTACTCCTGAAGATTACAACTTACTTTCAATACAGGTTACCTCCATAAAAATTAACTTAACCTACGTAGCAACCTCACTCGTTTGACTACTCCTGAAGATTACAACTTACTTTCAATACAGGTTACCTCCGTAAAAATTAACTTAATCTACGTAGCAACCTCACTCGTCTGACTACTCCTGAAGATTACAACTTACTTTCAATACAGGTTATCTCCGTAAAAATTAACTTAACCTACGTAGCAACCTCATTCGTCTGACTACCCCTGAAGATTACAACTTACTTTCAATACAGGTTACCTCCGTGAAAATTAACTTAACCTACGCAGCAACCTCATTCGTCTGACTACTCCTGAAGATTACAACTTACTTTCAATACAGGTTATGTCCGTGAAATTTAACTTAACCTACGCAGGAACCTCACTCGTCTGACTACCCCTGCAGATTACAACTTACTTTCAATACAGGTTACCT
>NW_013757215.1:0-1000 GCF_000517525.1 Limulus polyphemus | reverse complement strand
AACGTGAACATTCGAGAAGCGCATGACGTGTTACTAGGTTCACGTGACATCCGCTGTCGTAACAATATATATTTAATGCTGTGTGCGTCGCATTTAAGTGGATGTACCACCTATAGATCAGAATATATTTTTTGTCGCTATAATCAAAATATATAAAATTAAATCACGCAAAAATAAATTTCTAAATGTGAAAAACAAGGCATAGTTAACGGCATTAAATTGATATTGCAATATATTTTTTTCTAGATTCCGAAAGCTTTTTAAGCAACTTAATTTCTTCAAAGTGAAAACGTGAAGTGTTCTAAATAAATGAACTGTTGTTGCCTATTAGAATTTCAAATGGCCTGAAATTGAGTTAACTGATGAATTGAAATTTAGTAGTTAAATTGTGCTTTGGATGTAGGAGTTTAAGTAAAAGCCGACAATCTTGCCAACAAGATTGATACACACAGTTTTCTTTTTTAACACAAATACGTTTTAATATACACGCAACAATACACTTTACAATAACAGTTATTACAAATAGTTATTACAAACAATAATTTATAAACAAACGTTTCACAAACTTACAAGCAATAAAAATACTTATTTCTAGTCTGGAACTTCCTTAATATCTTTTTGAGGGTTCACGGTGAGTGATTTAATTTAGAGTTGACCTAGACACAATTCACTTAACAGAGAGCTCTTTAGTCTTCCCTGTTCATACGCCTATTATAGATTGAGTTTCCACCGATGACGTTAGGTAATGTTTTCGTAAAATTATTAATGTCCGATGTGAATCCACTGAAATTAAATGAGTTGTAATGTTCGAACTTTGTAAATGCTCCTGGTAAAATATATGAAGTTTTCCAATTGATAAGCGTTATAACAATAACAGTTATAGCTTTCAAAGTTTATAGCACATTGACTATAGCAAACTAATAATAGATACTCTCTTTTTCGGTGCGTCTCGCTGGTTATATTTGTGCGTGTGGAAGCGTTCTAGAAATTTCAGTTTTAG
>NW_013757214.1:0-1117 GCF_000517525.1 Limulus polyphemus | reverse complement strand
GAGACTTCACTAGCAAATCTTGACTCTCTCAAGTGAAAAAAAAATCTGGTTAAAAATGCCAAAACTTCTGATCTCACATTTTACAATCACTTTGTAGATGACCAATCATAAAACTGGATCTCTTGTATCTGATGCCTCTATCCTATTGTAACAGCCATAAAGTAGTCATGTAAGATAATGTAGGATACAACTACTCCATCAAATAGTAGTTAGCCTTATTGAATTAACCCTGGGTCAACAGCATTGGCCCATTGCAATGACCCTGTAACTTTGAAGATATATAAAGTAATGTTTATTATATTTCTGAATTAACTATATGTATCTTCACAAAATTTAGACCTTTTTTACAAAAAAATCAGAATTTGTAATAAATTATTTTTACTAAAGGTTTGTTTGTGAATTTCCAAAACCTTTATTGAGTTAATCTGACAAGAAGGTGATCTTTATGTTAATAATAAACATATTTTTCATCTTAATATTTTCATATTTCATTTTAATACCTTTAAAGCTTTCTAAATGAATATCAAAAGTTATTTTTTGGCAAAATTCAAACCTCATTAGAAAAAGAAGAATTTGTCCAGGTCCCAACCAGGCAGATGAGGTCCCACATCTCATCATTGGAATTATAAAGCTGTGGTCCCAAATTTAGATATGAGGATTGCTTTGTAATTGGCCTTGTTTAGTAATGTGGTATTATTGGAACACAACCTGAAAGTTACAGAATGTTGCATGTTGAGCCACCAGAATTACAAAGAGAAGACAAGCAATGCAAAAGTGGACAAACCCTTACTCCGACCTGAAGAAGCATAAAATGCAGCAAACCAAACTTGGAATTATAGGACCTGTCACACCTCACTGAATCTGAAGACACAGATATTACCCTGCCTGGGATTACAAACCAAAATCCTAACTTCCAAACCTGAGAGGCAAGGCAACATCTCCTGCTCCCAGAATTACAAGGAGGATGTGAAACAAACTAAGTTCAACCAATGGCACATGAATTGATGCTCAGTGTGCAGAATTACGAGGAGTTGAGAACCCTCTTCCATGATCATTGAAATGAAGAGAATGACCACTAAGAAGGGCCACACTCAACTCAACCGGATAGTAAAGAGTC
>NW_013757213.1:0-996 GCF_000517525.1 Limulus polyphemus | reverse complement strand
GTTAATATTAAAATAGTGTAAATGTTGATTATCTAAGTATGATTTATACACTTTCATCTACTATATAAAGCAAACTGTATATCTGGTAAAAAAATACTCTGTCGTATATCTATCACTTTATATCTGTTCCTTATACATTTCCACATTTCTTGATCAATCAGCACCAAAGTTAACACAGTGATACACGATGACATGAGGAAGGTCATGAAAAGAATGGGGGTTGGATCACACAGGTTATACATACAATTACAATTTTTTTTAAATTGTACTTTGTTTAGAGAGCTCAAGTATTTTTTCTAATTAGCATCAATACTGTTGTTTTTCACATCACTTACTTATTCATTTGTGGATTATTGAATGATAAGATGTTGCTTTTCAGCATTGAAATTAGTCTTCACTTAACTGTGACCTGATGTGAGCCTAAAGAAATATTTTAAATTTCACACAAAGCTACATGAAGGCTATCTGTGCTAGCTGTCCTTAATTTAGCAGTGTAAGACTAGAGGGAAGGCAGCTAGTCATCACCACCCACCACCAACTCTTGGGCTACTCTTTTACTAACGAATAGTGGGATTGACCATCACAATATAACGCCCCCACGGCTAAAAGGGCGAGCATGTTTGGTGGGACAGGGATTCGAACCCACGACCCTCAGATTGTAAGTCGAGCTCCCTAACCACCTGGCCATGCCGAGCCTGGTAAACTTTATATATACTGGCTTTTTTCAACATTTCCTACAACTATAGCAGTGATGCTTTATACATTATGAATCACGTCATTTACTATTATGACAAGATGTTTTTCTTATTCTTCGTAGGAGATAAAAGGTGTATTGCTCTTGGTTTCTTTGTGTTCCTTCTGATAGTATATATACTATCCTCACCTAATTCTTTAAATATACTAGTCCTCAGTTAGTTAGTAAATGTTGTATATGTACTGACCTCATTTGACTGTTTAACCCTTTTGCAACAGGAGCCCCTTGAAACGTTTTTCTTT
>NW_013757212.1:0-995 GCF_000517525.1 Limulus polyphemus | reverse complement strand
ACTTAAGCACACCATTTCGATACCTCACTACTATATAGGCTTGGTTTGGTCTAAAAGTTTTATTCTTGCTTATGTCAACTACCACAGTAGGACCTCTGCCGAACTTGTACGTTCTCAGTCCTCCTTATGTTCCCTTTCTGGTTCCTTGCTACCCCTGCCTAACCCTAGTCGTCCAATTTATCATTCGTCATCTGATATTATCTTTGTTTCTTCCAACCTGGTTCCTTTTATCACTCTCCAGATGTGTCCTCCGGTGGATAGTGATTATCTTCCCATAGAAATTTGTGTCCATTTGCAGTCCTTGTCTGTTCCTCGTAATTCTCGTCGGACTCATCTAAATTTTCGTTCTACAGGAAATCTTATGATTCACACATTGCTAGTGCCATACCAGATATGGATCGACCTCTTACTACAACAGCCGATGTTGACTCCTTCGCCACATTACTCACCACACTTCTCTCTGATGCCAGTGCTTTACACATACCAACTTCTTCTTCAGCTCCCCATAAACCAGCCTTACCTCGTAGAGCTGTAGATCTGTTACATAACTCTTCTATTTTATTGCGTGAATACCGTCGGTTTCATGATCTCTTGTTCCTGCAACGATCCTGAGGTCTTCAACATACTGCCCGTAATTTTGTTCGGGCAGTCTGATGTCAGCGGTGGCATCAGGCCTGTAACAAACTTGGTCATTCCTCTTCTTCCTCGTAATTCTGGAACCATTTTAAGCTCCTCACAGGTCAACGATGCTCTCCCTCCTATCCTATACTTGTTGATGATGCTGCCAATCGTTTTGCTGATTTTCATGAACAGAACTTTAAAGTACCGGATTCATATTCTTGATTACAGTGATACTACAACCACCGTTAACTCAACTGTTGCCTCCCTCGTGGACCTTACTCCTAGTTCTTCTTATGACGTTGACAACGATTTCTTACATGCTTCCATTACTGCAGCTGATGTATGGCGGGTGCTGAAGAAATGACATAACACTG
>NW_013757211.1:0-998 GCF_000517525.1 Limulus polyphemus | reverse complement strand
GTGTTTTTCATTCTTTAATCAATGCAAGCTATTAATGTGAATCTTACTTTCAAGATGGTCCATTATATATGTGTGAATCTTACTTTAAAGAAGGTACATTATATGTGTGTAAATCTTACTTTAAAGATGGTCCATTATATGTGTGTGAATCTTACTTTAAAGAAGGTACATTATATGTGTGTGAATCTTACTTTAAAGAAGGTCCATTATATGTGTGTGTGAATCTTACTTTAAAGAAGGTACATTATATGTGTGTGAATCTTACTTTAAAGAAGGTACATTATATATGTGTGAATCTTACTTTAAAGATAGGTCCATCATATGTGTGTGAATCTTACTTTAAAGAAGGTCCATTATATGTGTGTGTGAATCTTACTTTAAAGAAGGTACATTATATGTGTGTGTGCATATCTATCACCCAGAGTTACCTAGTTCGATTATAGTATTTATTATTATTATTGGCAACTGGAAACTGTTCGACAGTATACATGGACTATCTTGTTTTAGAATTTTGGTGTGAGAAGGCTATAAAAGAACCCTGAAATAAGGCACATTTCCACTTTTTTTATAAATTTTGGCTTTGAATTTAAAGATAGACGATAATCAGTTTTATAAGTCAATTATAACCTAAGCAGAGTATGCAGTTTGTATCTAATGAGATTATTAGGGATTTAATAAAAAAATGAAAGAAGAGGAGCATTATCCCTTATACAATGTTTGTTTCTTTAACGGGTAATCTCCGTTTCAGTAAAAGGGTTCTTTTTAAAGAGAATTTACATTTATAATTTGGACTTCTCTCTCTGAACTTCTTGTGTCTTTAAACAAAGGTCACCTTGATCCTAGGATTCCTTTGCTGGTTGACTATGAAATGGCATGCAGTGTGATATGAGCAAGTTGCTATAAATAGGAAAAAGTGAAATAAGTTTGTTTTTTTTCGCGCAAAGCTACACGAGGGCTATCTGCTCTAGCCGTCCCTAATTTAGCAGTGTAAGACTAGA
>NW_013757210.1:0-998 GCF_000517525.1 Limulus polyphemus | reverse complement strand
CTAAGCAATGTACAGACAACACTCTTATTTTTTTTATATAGAGAAGAGGTAAAGTTTATTGAAAAAAATATTTTTTTAATCTCCAGTTTCTCAGTACTACATTTAAAAATTACACCAATAAAGATTTAATCGGCCCGGTATGGCCAGGTGGTTAGGAGCTCGACTCGTAATCTGCGGGTCGCGGGTTCGAATCCCTCATCACACCAAACATGCTCGCCCTTTCAGCCGTGGGGGCGTTATAATGTGACCGTCAATCCCACTATTCGTTAATAAAAGAGTAACCCAAGAGTGGTGGTGATGACTAACTGCGTTCTCTCTAGTCTTACATTGGCAAATTAGGGACGGCTAGCGCAGATAGCCCTCGTGTAGCTTTGCGCGAAATTCAAACCAAGATTTAATCAAACCCTCAGGTACAGTCCTGTTGAAAATCGTGTTCTTGTTGTGAGGAGATGGTTGTTGCACATACTACAGTTATTTTTATAATTGTCTGAATCTTGAATACCCAAAGTGTGAAACTTTGTATGCAATGTTGTTTGTGGTGACATTTAATAGACGGCGAAGGAGTTTTGGTTACATACATAGATACTGACACACACGCTACGTCCAATATAGTAAGATTAATTGTTAATAGGCGAGTAACTCATTACTATAAAACAACAATGGACTGAATATAAAATAGAATTTTCAATCCTGCTTGTCAACTTTATTACTTTTAACGAACAAGTATATAAACAAATAGTGGGTGTTCCAATTAGGGCCAAGTATATAAAAAAACAGTGGGTGTTCCAATGTGGGCCAAGTATATAAACAAAGAGTGGGTGTTCCAATTAGGGCCGAGTATATAAACAAAGAGTGGGTGTTCCAATGTGGGCCAAGTATGTAAACAAAGAGTGGGTGTTCCAATTAGGGCCAAGTATATAAGCAAAGTGTGGGTGTTCCAATTAGGGCCAAGTATATAAACAAATAGTGGGTGTTCCAATGTGGGCCAAGTATATAAA
>NW_013757209.1:0-1337 GCF_000517525.1 Limulus polyphemus | reverse complement strand
AAACAAACAAATCCTCTTAATTATCAAACAGTTAAATTTCAATTTAGACTTCAGGAAGACATGATTCAACGTGTACTAGACTTTAAAATCTTATGATATGGAAATGATATGCTGTTTTAATATCAGCTTTAATTATAAAAATATAATAGAGGAACAATATTCATCACGTAAAAATGTTATACTTTCCACGTGGAAAAGTTTCTTCAGGCGAACTGCAATTCAGGTAAATACCAATACCTCATACTCAGTACTTTCTACATTTTCTCTAATAAAATGTTTCACGTGCAAGTTGGCAGAAATAAGCGTTCACTGATATATTTTAGGGACTGAGAAAATACAGCTGTTATAAGGAAATATTCGCAGAAGTTCACAAGAGCTCTTTCCAGAAGCAGACTTTCGTTTGATGATTGCGTTGGGGATACACCTCAATTAGGGTCTTACTTCCGCCGGTACCTTAAAAAACCATGGCGCACTAGATAAAGACCCACCCTATGATTTATGTCCCGGTGATATTGGATATTTGTTTTATCTCTCCTTTTTTAATTTTTTCAAGTATAATTTTTCATTTTTTTCCCCTTCCCTACGAAATTAAATCTAATTATATTTCATATAAGGTAAAATTCACGCTATACTTCCTTTTAATGGAATATATTTAAAAAATAATAATAATAATTTGTAGCTTACTTAAACAATTATGGATATACATACTAGCTGAATTAACTGTGCCCTGCACGGGTCGTCCAAATCACTTGAAATAGGTATTTAAAAACACAATGAAATTACTTTTAATAATATATATTTAAAAAATGCAATGTTCATAATATTTTAATTTTTATCTAAGCCTTTGATTTTCAAAACAAAAATTACACAATCTAAATTAAAGCTTCTTGATATACCACACTAGCGTATAGCCCGTCAAAAAATGACGGGGCAAGTACTACCACCCCACCCCGTAGAATAAATACCCTAACCTCACATTTCATAGTTCATAGAAATTAACAAATTTTGCGAAATTAAGCTTGACCAACAAAGAAGCAGAAAAATGCAGTCGGGCCAGTCAAACGTCAGTAAGTTCCTTTGTGAGCCAATCAAAATTAAGGCCATTCATGAAATGAATTCGTGGCCATATTCATAGAATAATTATTGGTAAAAATCAGGTAGATTAACAACTTCTAATATATAGAAAAGCCAGTGCATTTTGGTAACACTACGTTCCAACAATGCCTTTTATGTCATGTTGCTTAGCAACAAAAGTATAACCTAATATTGTTGTTAGTCTATGTACTGAATGTATAAAATAAACTGTATAGACAACAAAACTGGGAAAATATTTGTTG
>NW_013757208.1:0-2498 GCF_000517525.1 Limulus polyphemus | reverse complement strand
AATGGGGTATTTATTTATATTTTTAATGTCATAATCCCGGAGAATTCTCTTTACTGCTTTCTGTCTCGTGCTACGAAGAACGATACCACGGGAACCAGAATTATATGACATGTCCTAAAATATGGGAGACATAAAGCTTTCTACACTGTCAATTAAATTTGATCCTAGTCACAAAGAAACTGTTTTTATTCATTTCTGTAAATAAAGAACTAATTGTAAACGAAGTCTTGTGTCTGTTCTTCTTCTGAAATTGGTGATAAATGAAGTAAGAATTTTTGTTGTCGGTGTTCATATTCTTGTGTTATTTTCTATAATATCACCTCACATAAACATTACGTCGACATTTTTATATTGTATAAAACAACTAAATGACCATTTATCCTAGACAGTTATAATGTAAAAATAACTGAACGACCATTTATCATGGACAGTTCTAATATTAAAACAATTGAATGACCATTTATCGTGGACAGTTATAATATATAAACACAACTGAATGACTATTTGTCGTAAACAGTTCTAATATAAAAACAATTGAATGACCCAGTACTTATGATAAATATAATGACCATTTATCATAAGCACTATAATAACCATTTATCATAAGTACTATAATGATCATTTATCATAAGCATTATTCTATGAAAATATCTAATGTTCATCGTATGAATAGTTTGACACAGTTCTCCTAACCTAGATATACAGTAGTTACATATATAGAGTGATATATGTGGGGCGTACATCACTACTATTTCTGTCCTATCCCAGCCGGCATGATGAGCTCTGGTATTGAAAGGAAGGCCTCGTCGGTACTGGATATGGCAGACGAAGTGTGGTTGACGTATCATAAGACATTCTTCTTTGTTTTCATTCGTCGTTTTTAAGATTACTACATTGTCAGAGTATACGAAATTAGCTATAGGTTTTTATATTGATAGGATTGGAAGTCCCAGACCAGCGCATCCTGTCAGACAGGAGTACGTTACTACAGTAACCTATACTAAGGAAATACCTGAACCAGCGCCTGCCACCACACCAGCGGCATCTTCCGCCACAAAGGAACTGGACGATCTTATGGCTTCGCTCACAGACTTCAAGGTATGAAAGAAGCTTTCAAATCTCTCAGTTTGAATTTACTCTTGGACTTAATTAGATCTTTTGGACATCCCTTGAATCCTGTGGTAGTGGAACGAACGTGTTAGTATATTAACATGAATTTATGTCAGTATAGTTAAACATCTCCAGGTTCACCACGTGACTGAAATAACACGAAACAAATATTACTAACAATTCTTATTGTGTATTAAACAGTAAGTTTTTGAAATATCTAGCAGTTATGAATAGCACAGACAATCGTCGAGCGTAAGTAAACATGAAAAACTGTTGATATACAGGATTAGTTGGAATTAATAACCAACACGTCTGTTGAAAGAAATCTGTTTCTGTTTGTAGTTGGATATAATAACTGTTTCTGTTTGTAGTTGGATATAATAACTGTTTCTGTTTGTAGTTGGATATAATAACTGTTACTGTTTGTAGTTGGGTATAATAACTGTTATTGTTTGTAGTTGGATATAATAACTGTTTATGTTTGTAGTTGGATATAATAACTGTTACTGTTTGTAGTTGGATATAATAACTGTTTATGTATGTAGTTGGATGTAATAACTGTTATTCTTTGCAGTTGGATATAATAAATGTTATTGTTTGTTTCGATAAGTTTGAGCTATGTGTAGTTCTCCACTCCACCAAGTTTGAGCTATGTGTAGTTCTCCACTCCACCAAGTTTAAGCTATATGCATTTCTCCACTCCACCAAGTTTAAGCTATGTGTAGTTCTCCACTCCACCAAGTTTAAGCTATGTGTAGTTCTCCACTCCACCAGATTTGAGTTATGTGTAGTTCTCCACTCCACCAAGTTTAAGCTATGTGTAGTTCTCCACTCCACCAAGTTTGAGCCATGTGTAGTTCTCCACTCCACCAGATTTGAGTTATGTGTAGTTCTCCACTCCACCAAGTTTAAGCTATGTGTAGTTCTCCACTCCACCAAGTTTGAGCCATGTGTAGTTCTCCACTCCACCAAGTTTAAGTTATGTGTAGTTCTCCACTCCACCAGATTTGAGCTATGTGTAGTTCACCACTCCACCATGTTTAAGCTATGTGTAGTTCTCCACTCACCAAGTTTAAGCTATGTATAGTTCTCAACTCCATCAAGTTTGAGCCATGTGTAGTTCTCCACTCCACCAAGTTTGAGCCATGTGTAGTTCTCCACTCCACCAAATTTGAGCTATGTGTAGTTCTCCACTCACCAAGTTTGAGCTATGTGTAGTTCTTCACTCCACCAAGTTTGAGTCATGTGTAGTTCTCCACTCCACCAAGTTTGAGCTATGTGTAGTTCTCCACTCCACCAAGTTTGAGCCATGTGTAGTTGCCCACTCCACCAAGTTTGAGCTATGTGTAGTTGCCCACTCCACCAAGTTTGAGCTATGTGTAGTTGCC
>NW_013757207.1:0-995 GCF_000517525.1 Limulus polyphemus | reverse complement strand
TTGAGTCAGCTGAGGTATGCGGATACTCCCGATTGGAAGTACTGTCTTCTTTTTGCTGAACATACTTCGAGCCATTCTTCTCTTCCTATTGACATGGATGGTTTGAAATTGGTTGACTCTGTAGGTTCTGCCATGGTGTGCTGTGGCTCAGTAATTGCTTGCAGGATCCTCTCTGCAGTTTCTGTGTTCACTGCTGAGTTGTATGCTATTTCTCTTGCCCTGTATCATGTAGAAGCTATGCAGTACAGTAATTGTACTATTTACACTGATTCTCTTAGCTCTCTACTGGCCCTGGATTCCCTTAACGTTAGTTCTCACCCTGTTCTCGTCAATATTCAACACCGACTGGCCCACTTTTCTCTATCTTCTGTTTCCTTCCAGTTTTTCTGGATCCCTGGCCACGTTGGTATTCACGGGAACGAGCTCACTGACACCGCAGCTAAGTCCGTCTGCTCTGGTGCCATCACGGCTGTACCTGTCCCATACGTGGACTACGGTCCTGTCTTTAAGGCGCGGCTTCGTGCCAGTTGGCAGTCGACTTGGGGTGAGCAACGTCATAACAAGCTTTTCCAGATCAAACCTTCTGTTGGTCTTTGGCCATCTTGCTCTCATAAGGATTGGAAGGAGGAAGTAGTCCTGGCAAGGCTATGCATTGGTCATAGTTTTTTAACCCATCGTTTTCTTTTATCTGGTATTGACCCACCGATGTGTAGCCATTCTGACACTTAAGTCACAATAGCCCACATTTTACTGTCATGCCGTTGCTACAACCATGAGCGGTGGCACCATTTTAGACACGTGTTTTCTAAGAGTTTACCCCTGATGTTGGACAGTGTCATTGGTAATGGTGACACTGTCCGACTAGATTGTATTTTTAATTTTTTATGCTCTGTAGGTCTTTTTAATTGTATATAAATCTTTTATCCACATTTTGGACATATTTTGATTTTAACTTGCTGTATTTTTACATTTTACTCTAATTTATTTCACTTGTT
>NW_013757206.1:0-993 GCF_000517525.1 Limulus polyphemus | reverse complement strand
CTAACAGGGTAGTTGGTCTTTGGAATGGTTTGCCTTCGGATGTTGTGGAGGCAGTAAATTTAAGAAAAAGCTTGATTAGTATATGAATGATAAGGGCTGGTTTTAAGATTTATTTTTAATTTTACTTATTAGTAGTTTTAGTTTAGTTTAGAGGATAGAACAGCTGAGATGGGCCAATAGGTCCCATGTTGTCCTAAAACGTTATGTTAATATACCAACAATAATATTATAGCAAGAAAACTTACCAGCTTTGGCTCCTTGAATTGTTGAGTACTGATCATTTCCCAAGCTTGAAGACTTAGAGCCAACATTCGCAATAATAAGAGTAGAACTTGGTTGTCCTAAAACAATGAATAATTAACAAAATCATCATAATATTTAAGTTATTATCCTATTCCTCACACACATAAAATACAAAAATCAAGTAACTGTAAGTGGAACTTAAATGACCATTACTCTGATAAAATATTTAATTTTCTTATACTGAAAATATATTTCTGAGAATACTTATCTTTTCTCACACTTTAACTTTATCCCAATGAAAGGTTCTCTTCTTTGCCATCTAAGCATTGGTATGAATTCTACCTCACTTGCTCCAGTCTTTATACCTCACTATATCACCCTTAGTGATTTTAATCTTGTGACTCTCTCTACCTACATCAAAAGCCCTCAATACCCGATCCATATATAAGCTCCCTGTTATTCTTTTTTATTAACTTTTTCGAGACTGACAAGATTAACAGACCTGAACACTGGTTATCATGGTGAAGAGGGGCGGGACAGTGTGACAGGAAGTAAGTATTAGCAGAAATACATTTTTGGTATAAGAAAATGTAAACTTCCGAAACACACCTCCACTCACACTTTAGCTAGAATCCTACACTGTCCAGGTGGAGGGGCCAGTGAGGGCAACATCTACACAGAAAGCATCTGCATAGAAAAACAGGTGTGCAAAATTGATATATAATAAAGCATACTAGTAAGGGTCTGCAT
>NW_013757205.1:0-994 GCF_000517525.1 Limulus polyphemus | reverse complement strand
GTTGGTACTGGGATTCGAACCCGCGACCCGCAGATTGCGAGTCGAGCGCCCTAACCACCTGGCCCAGCTTTAGAAGAGAACACACATTATATGTTTACTTATTATTTAAGAATGATATGCTTGTTTTCGACCCTTCAGCAATATATCTTAAATTCCCAATAGAAGCGTTAACCCTGTGCAGCGTTAAGAAATAGAAGATATATTTAGCTCACCTTTGAATTAGATAAAAAAATTGCGCAACAGAACAAGCGGTTTTAAAGAAGAAAATTATTTTATTTTATTTATTTATTTTAATTATGAAATTAATACTGAAGTTATCATTGCAATCCTGTAGTCAAGATGTCAACGTATAAAAAACAACAACTGGCAATGGATAAGTTATTCATCAAGCAAATACTACTACAGTATTCCCCCTCCTCTCTCCCTGTGTGTATGAGAAGCTTCAGTGGGGCCTTCTTCGAGGCTTGCTTCTGAACGGAAGAATCAAGGAAACTAGGATAAAGGATGCTTTTGTGTTGATGATCAAAAGAGGAAACGGCAGCATTATAAGATTTATCATGGTTGAGGTATAACTTTCCTCATAAAACCAACTCAACCAAAACTTCCTCCCGATCTTTATAGATTATATACATTTATTATGAGCTAAAATTTGGAGAAATCAAATAAAATTATTTTTCCTGTTAATGGAAGTTGGCTTTTTTGGTTCTTGCTGTACCATCTGTATTTCGATCGCCGCAAGGACTGAATCCTGAATTTTAGCATTATAAGCACTCAAGCTTACTGGAGAAACAGGGGAGGGAGACAAGTGCAGTCGGAAACAAAACCAGTAATCCTCTTTGATTTATGTCTAAATATAAATTTATGCATTATCTTTAACATCTATATAGCTATGAATCATCTGAATTATTCAGTAATAACAACTAAATATCCTATTCAGATTGGGTTGCTCCAATACCATCCCATGATCCTTAACACCTATATAACTATGGATCAT
>NW_013757204.1:0-996 GCF_000517525.1 Limulus polyphemus | reverse complement strand
AGGGATCTGTGAAAGTCAGTCTATAAAGAAAATGTAGAGAGTGAGCATAAGGTTTGTTTGTTTGTTTTGAATTTCGCGCAAAGCTACACGAGGGCTGTCTGCACTAGCCGTCCCTAATTTAGCAGTGTAAGACTAGAGGGAAGGCAGCTAGTCATCACCACCCACCGCCAACTCTTGGGCTACTCTTTTACCAACGAATAGTGGGATTGACCGTCACATTATAATGCCCTCACGGCTGAAAGGGCGAGCATGTTTGGTGTGACGGGGATTCGAACACGCAACCCTCAGATTGCGAGTCGTACGCCCTAACCAACCATTGGTAACATCAGTAAATGAACTTTTTTTTACCTTCTATAAGATGTCGACAAAACTCCCTAAGATTATCACCTAGTACTCAACTCAACTCCGAATGAATAAAAAACACATTCAGTAATGACTCATACTAGGACTAATATAAAGCAAATTATGCATAGTAACATCATTACAGGGCCTTTGAGCTGCTCTTAGTGGCTGCATGCAGGACAGACATCAAAGGGTAAATGCCACTAACACTGAGCACCCAGGATATATTAAAGGAGCAATTAAGCTACAGCCAGAAGAAAGCTTTTAACGAGTCAATCACGGATGTATTGGTTCCCATCTAGGAAATAGAACAGAAAAAAACTTTCAATATATTGATATGTATATATATGTATAAAATATGAAGCAAAGGAAGATGTTGTGCAGGTAAGCATACGACATATACAGGTCGCTAGTGGGAAGGCAGTTGATAAATCATATAACCAACCTGTACATGAGGCAGCTTCAACAAGATCATGAATGATTAAATATATCACGTAGTTACCACTGCTTGCAGAATATGGCTGTTAGGAGTCTTCAGTATGCTGTCCGTTGATTCAATATGAGTTTCAAGACAAGCAAATGGGGGGAGGGGATTAGCAGTGACTAAGCGATATGAACAGACGTAATAAGTCGCCATAATATCGAGAACATTTA
>NW_013757203.1:0-1209 GCF_000517525.1 Limulus polyphemus | reverse complement strand
TGATACACTATATCAACAATATTCTGATACACTATAAAAACAGTATTCTAATACACTATATCAACAGTATTTGATACACTATAACAACAATATTCTGATACACTATAACAACAATATTCTGATACACTATAACAACAGTATTCTGATACACTATAACAACAGTATTTGATACACTATAACAACAGTATTCTGATACACTATAACAACAATATTCTGATACACTATAACAACAATATTCTGATACACTATAACAACAATATTTGATATCTTACCGAAATACCTTCTCTTTTTCACCATTTTCCTCATTTTCCCATTCTTACCCCTCTTCCTATCCACCGCTCTCTTTTCCCTATTCTATTCCTCTCTTTCTTTCTTTGTCCATCATTTTTCATTCTTACTTTCCCCTCTCCTCTTTCTTTGTGCTATATACATTTGATAAACAGAACAGTACAACCCAGAAAAAAGCAACAGAATAACTGACACATTTCAATGCTCAGCTCATAATAGGGATTTCTCAGGGGTAGTACCCTATATTTTTCATTGTATTGCATGTGTACCTAAACTCATGCTTCCTCACATAATATAATAATACACACTTACAACCCCCTTTTGTACGCACACTGTAGTTGGTGTTAAATGGTTATAAGCTTAAGGACACCACGTCAACTAGACAGTCAGTAGTATAACTACAAAAAATGCCCCCCCCCCGAGATAAAAAGTAATTGGGCACCCTACATTTATTTCCCTATAATTGTAGTTACGTTTCTGGTTGATTGATATCATTAACTTAACAGAATAGTGCAACCGCTCGTTAGTTCAAACAAATTAAATTATATGTCTCTTCCCTTGTAGGCAATTTTTAAGTTTTGTCAGAACCTTCGGGCTCTCTCACCCCCGATATTGTGGGGGTTGCTGGGGCATACTGTAGGCTGCTGTACGCAGTGCCCTAAAGAGGTATATCCTAATACTTAAACGGTCATTGCTCCAAGATCTCAGTCAGGTTTTAACTTTTACACGACTCACTAAATTTAAAACTACAATCGTAATAGCTAATTCTTACCTTTAAACGCCCCATAGAGACAACAGTTATTTCTTGCTAAACAAAAACATTCATCCTTGTTGTCTGTCTTCTTGGCTTCGTTGTTCCCCTTGTTGAGGTTTATTCCACCATGGTCGAGTCAGTTTGTATGGATGACGTAGAGGATGGAT
>NW_013757202.1:0-1637 GCF_000517525.1 Limulus polyphemus | reverse complement strand
AGTGGAATGTTTCCAAGGTACATTTGTATCAACTTCTAAACCCAGATGTAATGAGTGGAATGTTTCCAAGTTATATTTGTATCAGCTTCTAAACCCAGGTATAATGAGTGGAATGTTTCCAAGTAACATATATATCAGCTTCTAAACCCAGGTATAATGAATTTTCAAGTGACATTAATCTCAGGTTCTAAACCAAGGCATAATGAATTAAATGTTTCCAAATTATATCCATGAAAACTCCTAAACAGCCATTATCAAATTATTTTATTATAAGTATTACTAACGAAACTATTAATCCATTATAAAAGTTTGTCATAGATGTATGTGTAGGGATGTTGACAAACAACAATACATGCTATCCATGGACAACATCAAGGGAGCTTATTCCAAATGTTAGTAATAGTGTTCTGTAAACAACAATACACGATACCCATGGACAGCATCAAGGGAACTTATTCCAAATATTGACAAATAGTGTTCTGTGAACAACAATACACACTATTCATGGACAACGTCAAGGGAATTTATTCCAAATGTTAACAAATAGTGTTCTGTGAACAACAATACACGCTATTCATGGACAACATCAAGGGAACTTATTCCAAATGTTACAAATAGTGTTCTGTGAACAACAATACACGTTATTCATGGACAACATCAAGGGAACTTATTCCAAATGTTGACAAATAGTGTTCTGTGAACAACAATACACACTATTCATGGACGACATCGAGAGAATTTATTATAAAGTCTCCTTTTTTTAGTTCAATTGGAAAGTATATCAGACTTATTTTACTACTACTGACGGGATTACTGTAGTTTTAAACCGAGTCATAGCCTAAAAATAAACGTTTTTCTTGGTATATGTTACCTTAGAAAAACAAAGAATCTTACTGTAGAGTTTTCGTATCAGAGATAAATAATTGAAACTTTAATCATCTGTTTAGGCTCAAGATATTTGTTTAAAGGCTATTACCGTCAAGCTTAAAGATAGATGACTTACATATAGGGTCTTAAAATTGTCATTTAGGGTTGACTGCTTGTAAATAAGGCTTAACGTCTGCCCTGGCTCTGGGTAATCAATAACCTTTAATTAGTTCATGACAAAGACTGATGTGGTTTTAATTATCTCTTTTTTTAATGAAATGAGAGAGTATTAGTGGCAAGTATAATCTTTCTAAGCTTTAACTGTGTCCTATTGCCAGCTGGTATTAATCAAATAAAAATGATACAGTGGCTAGACTTTCTCAGATTGCATTTGGTTTTATACGCAAGGAGAATTTTCAGCTCACATAACCCAAATCCATAAGTTAAGCCCGCTTTCTCTAGCCCGATTTTTATATAGATACTTTGGCATGATTTAAGCTAATCTATTCTTACACATGAGAAGAAGTACGTCTAAATAGCTAGTCCAGAACAATCCCACTAATGGATTGGATTAATTTTTGATTAAGAAACTTTTCGTAAGGTTTTGGTGTTTTTACTTCATTAATTATTGAGAACAGTAATTTACATGTTATTAATAAATGGATTATTAATATTAAGAAAAACTCAGAAAACACTCAGCTACTGTAAATTAGACGGAGTGAGCCAAAGTTTGTATTTCGAAATGAAAAAAAACAACAACTATGCTTTAT
>NW_013757201.1:0-996 GCF_000517525.1 Limulus polyphemus | reverse complement strand
GTTGACGTTGCTGATCCTTTGCTCCAATTTCATGCTGGAAACACGTACATTTGTGTGTTGATGGATTATTTCACCAAGTAGCCTGAGGCATATGCAATACCAAATCAGGAAGCTACAACTGTAGCTTCGGCTATTTGTGATTTCTTCTTCAGATTTAGTATGCCATACGAACTGCATTCGGATCAAGGCCGTAACTTTGAATCAGCTGTGTTCCATGAATGCTGCAATTTGTTTAGCATACGAAAGACCACGACAATGCCACTTCACCCACAGTCTGATGGGATGGTAGAAAAGTACAATTGGACACTTGGACAGGAATTGGCAAAGTTTTGTAATAGCCGCCAAGATGACTGGGATGTGTTACTCCATCCACTGTTGATGGCCTATAGAACAGCAGAGCATGAAGCCACTGGATACAATCCAGCAAAGTTGATGTTTGGTCGGGAACTTCGATTGCCAGTGGATCTGATAACAGGATGCCCACCTTACGAAGAGTTGCATGAAAATGTGTCAGAGTTCGTGAAAGTGTTATCTGAAAGGATGGATGATATTCACCATCAAGTGCGTTCAAACTTGAAAACGTCTGCTGATTCCTTGAAGCTATGTTATGATAAGAAATCTACTTAAGTCAGCTTTGTACCAGGAGACAAGGTGTGGTTGTATAATCCCAGGAAGACCATAGGGAAGTCTCCTAAGTTGTCTTCTCTATGGAAAGGCCCATATGACATAGTGGATCGTCTCTCAGACGTGACTTTCCGAATAAAATGTGGTCGGCGAGGTAAACCAAAGGTGGTGGATGCCAATAGGCCTGGCGTTATCACATTGCAGGACATTTCAGTTGGAACGAAATGAACAACAGAACAAATGACGCTGCTGAAGACATGTCACCTGAAAAAGCCACTGTTGAAGAAGAAACTCTACTCGGTTTAGAGAAGGGAAACGGTGAAGCCGTTAATGAAGTTACTACCACTGATGTGACTGTTACCAATAATGTAA
>NW_013757200.1:0-2980 GCF_000517525.1 Limulus polyphemus | reverse complement strand
GTGAGCCACAACAAACCATGGCAGAGCCCACAGAAATATGATCCAATGATCAGCCCATCCCACCATGGCTCGTTACCATCACAACCTGGGACCTTTCCTTGAATCATCTGAGGAAGGCGGGAACCCCTGATTGGAAGTCCCTTCTTCTCTTTGTCGAACATCTTTCGAACCATTCTTCTGTTCCCGTTTTAATGGATGGTTCGAAATCAGGTGACTCTGTGGGCTCTGCCATGGTTTGTTGTGGCTCACGGGATTCTCTCTACGGAGTTTCAATTCAGGTAAACATTAACAGAAATATTCAAATATAACATTTACAAAAATGCTCGATAAAACAAGATAAAACTATTTACTAAGCTGTCTCTCATCTGAGTAGTATTTATAAACCTTTACAATCGGTTCAGTAATTTTCAAAATATGCCAACTCCCTCTTATCGAAGTTTAACAATACTACTACCTGGGTTAAAACAATGTCTGAAGTTGTGCCAATGATCTGCCCGAGTCACTTTTTAAAACTCTCTAAATTTATAATGTGTAGAAAGTGAAAGACAAGCTAACTATTAAAAAACGATTACTAATCTTAATTGTAGTGATGTAAAGGTTTTTAAACATTCAATTAACTACCGTCATGCTCTCGCGAAAATAAAAAAGAAACCGACGTTGAGTATATAAGGAGAGACTTTGATTCAACTCAACAGCATCTTCTAAACAACAGAAGAGAAGAAGAAACTCAAGTAATAATGGAGAAGAAGGTAAGCATTTGTGTAGTTAAACGTTTCTTTGTAGAATAACAGATAACTGTAAGATAACGTAGATAACTCTAACATGTGTGGTAAAGTTGAATTGGTTTTAGTTTTGTGTAAAAAGAATAAGTACAATAGCCAAACTTTTGAAGTCAATCGTGGTATGAATAAATGAAACAGACGAAGAAAGAAAACCATTCCACTACAACTACAGCTTTACACGGTTTTATATAACCAATAAACCTTCATTAAAACACTTACGTAGCGGTTAAGTTATTCTTTAGAACACAACAAATGTCAGATGGATCATTCATGAACAGTAACTACATGATGTTTGTCACTTACTCACAAATTGTTACCGCTGTAATATCTAAAAAAATTAAAAACTACATAAACTAATCTGTCTTCTACAACAGGCTGTATTTCTCGTGTCCTTGCTGCTGTCCACAGCAGTTGTGAACGCTGAAACCCAAGATGCACTGAAACCGGAAGACGATTTGGAAACATCAGCTACTGGCCATGGTGGAGGAGGATATGGCGGTTATGGTGGAGGAGGTCTTGGTGGAGGAGGTGGAGGAGGACTTGGTGGCGGAGGTGGAGGAGGACTTGGTGGCGGAGGACCGAAATAAGGCTTTCAGTTAGGCCTCCCCAGCTACAAAATGGAATGTAAATTCGTGATATTCCACATAACAACGTAGCAGTGAAGTCGCCTTTGGATTTCTGTGCGATTAGACTGTTCAAACGGAGGCTGGGAATCCGTCATCCTCGTAAAATAAAAGGATTGTGGAAAACGTGCAAGGTGGAGTGGTGTTCGTTGGATATGATATCCTTACAACGAAACCTTTTGCAATGAATATTACGCTGCATGTCTATTGTCAAGATTCATGGTTGTGAGGTAGAAAGTGACCGGACGCATCTAAAAAAATACAATCATTAATTGATTCATAGTTGAATTGAAAAATAAATTGTATTTAAACGTTTTTTTAATGAATATTTGATTACTGTAACTAGTAGTAGATTCAAAAATTTTGCACCATGTCGCACAAGATTTATATATTCGTAGATCTTTTTTACTGATAAATAAATCTAACGGTCATTAGATATGCAATCAAATCAAATTATCCCAAGTTAATTTGTTAACATTAATTGAATCTTCAGGAATTAAACAATAAACTCGCTACTAAGTACAACTTACGAGTAAAATATTTGATGCTCATCAGATGATCTGATTTCTCCCTATGGGGAACCCTGTTGGCTTGCGTTCTGACACAAGATATGTGAAATCAAATGTTTCATTTCCACAAATATTTCAAATAAACCTTTTTTATTTTCTGAAAGTTTTCTTCAACTGGTTAAAATTCCAAAGTGTTAAATTATTCTCTTAAGTTGTGCGTCAACGTCACCAGAAACTGATAATCAGCCCTCTTTCGGATATTAAGTAAAACTTCATGTTACAAAATACTTATCATTGATTTAAGACTTTATCAAACTACACAAATCAATCTATAATACAAGTTACATCGAAACACTGCTTATTAGCGCCATCTGTTAACAAAAAGGTAGACTTGCTATATTAAAGAAAAAGAGACGTTATTACAGTGCTTATGAGGACAGCGGAGAATGAATTGCTACGGATAAAAAAAATATATTATTCAAACGTTCTTCAGTTTCTTAACAGACCCCGTAGATTGTTATTATTTAAATTTTTCATTTATCGTTTTTTTTGTTATACTCACGAGAGTTTCACCTACATTCATTTCTTGGAAGTAATGAGATAAAGTAATCAGTGCGTTGATAAATATGGAGTAAAACAACTATTAATTTAATCAGAAATTATAAACACTTTATTTTTACCGGGAACGTAGATATTTCGAACCTGTACTGAAAGTTTGGATTATACAAAATTATGTCAAATTCCACAGTGTTTAATTTACTGAATATTTACCTGGTAATGGTTTAAACGTTGATACCTTATATAAATATACTGTTTTAGTCTTTCTGCTTCGTTTATACATGTTTTTGTTATTTTGTATTCTTTGTTTTCTACTGTCTGTCCCCAGGTCAAAACGGTCTACAACCACAACAACTGAACAGAAACAGGTGTTACATTTTTTTTTCTTTACAGTCCAATAAATGTACCCTTTTTTGTCTCCTCTCATTCCAAACACTTTTACTAGTTTTTAAACATGCCGACAATTTAATTTTTAAGACCTGAATTTGATCCGTTTGATTCTGATTGG
>NW_013757199.1:0-997 GCF_000517525.1 Limulus polyphemus | reverse complement strand
TTAGCTGAGTGTCCTAGTTGAAACACTAGCTATAAGTAAACGCAGTTGATTATCCGAATAGAAACACAAGCTATAAATAAACGCAGTTGATTATCCGAGTAGAAACACAAGCTATAAGTAAACAAGCTGATTATCCGAGTTGAAACACTGTTTATAAGTAAACATAGCTGAGTGTCCCAGTTGAAACACTAGCTATAAGTAAACGCAGCTGATTATCCGAGTAGAAACATTAGCTATAAGGAAACACAGCTGATTATCCAAGTAGAAACTCTAACTACAAGTAAACGCAATTGATTATCCGAGTAGAAACACTAGCTATAAGTAAACACAGCTGATTACCCTAGTAGAAACACTAGCTGTAAGTAAAAACAGCTGATTATCCGAGTAGAAACACGAGCTATAAGTAAACACAGCTGATTATCCAAGTAGAAACATTAGCTATAAGTAAACACAGTTGATTATCCGAGTTGAAACACTAGCTATAAGTCAACGCAGCTGCTTATCCGAGTTGAAACACTAGCTATAAGTAAACGCAGTTGATTATCCGAGAAGAAACACTAGCTGTAAGTAAACGTAGTTGAGTGTCCGAGTTGAAACACTAACTATAAGTAAACGTAGCTGAGTGTATGATTTGAAACACTAGCTGTAATTAAACGTAGCTGAGTGTATGAGTTGAAACACTAGCTATAAGTAAACGTAGCTGAGTGTCCGAGTTGAAACACTAGCTATAAGTAAACGCAGTTGATTATCCGAGTAGAAACACTAGCTATAAATAAACGCAGTTGATTATCCGAGTAGAAACACAAGCAATAAGTAAACGCAGCTGAGTTTCCGAGTTGAAACACTAGCTATAAGTAAACGTAGCTGAGTGTATGAGTTGAAACACTAGCTATAAATAAACGTAGCTGAGTGTATGAGTTGAAACACTAGCTGTAACTAAACGTAGCTGAGTGTCCGAGTTGTAACACTAGCGATAAGTAAACGCAGTTGATTATCC
>NW_013757198.1:0-1381 GCF_000517525.1 Limulus polyphemus | reverse complement strand
ATCTGCTTTATAATATTCTTACATATATATATATATCTTAGAAAATGTTAATTAATCATAACTGATTAGTTAAGTTAACTTTTTAAGTAAGCTTATCTATTAACTTAAACTAAGTTTAATGTTATGGTAAATTGTAGATTTGGCAGTTTCTGACTAAATGCATTACCAATTATATTATTTTAGTTTCAATTATTTCTTGGATTATGCAAGTTTGACCAGTTTATAATACCATATTTTATCTTCTACCTTGAAAGTGTGAAAATTACAAATCTTCATAATCGAAGAAAAATTTAGATTTATATATCTGTATATTCATATTTAGAAAATCCCATTTACAATAGTTCTTTGGGTCGTTCCGCTAATTTTAGTTGTTGTTGTTTATTTCAAGCATTAACAATCGAGCGGTGGTAAAGATCATATAGTGTACAAAGAATCTCTGTCATATCTGCTTTAAAACTGTGTTGAAAAAAAAAATGTGCTAGTAAAATAAAGCAATATTTGATCAAAATGTTACAGATATGTACTCCTCTAGTAACAGTATTCTCTGTATTAATTTAAACTTCAAAGCCAACAAACATCCATGTGTTAATAAACACTATCACAATTGCTAAGTGAATTATTTTGATGTCTTCAAATAATGGGTTAGTGCAACACCAATTCACTGTGGCATGGTTATATTTTCGTGTATTAAAAGTAATACAATTATGTTAAATACTTGTAATTGGGGTGCTACTGAAGCGCAAGATAAAACGTATAATGTGATTTACGATCTATGAAATTATTGAAATTAATTCCTTGAACATACTTGAAAGAATAACCAATATGAAGATACTACAGGGAAGAATCCAGTCAGCAGCATCCGCTGCTAAAAGGGGATCTGTATATGTCTTTGAAAGGAATAACTAGATTGACTTCCCCCACTTAATAACGCATTCACAGCTCGAAGTGTGGTGCGTGTTCAACAATATCTTTAATCCTTCGATTCCACAGCCCATCACCCTAAAGTCTGGGCCACATCCGGTCCACAATTATTATATAAGATATTAAAATATTTAAAGTTATCTTACCCATTCTGTTTGTGAGTGGTCTGCCCATAAAGTTCCGCCATTTAATAATATCGGAAACTGATCTTGGAGGGAACAGTGAACAAGAACGGATCTGTATACAGTCGCATCGTTGTTCACGTTATTTGTTGTGATTTTCGCTGCAAGTATCAGTGGTATTTGAAAAGGTAAATAACCACAATTATACCACAGGTTTCTTTTTGTGTATAGAAAGGTAACTACTCTACTTTCCTGTGAATGACTATTCTCCACTGTTCTCTTTAGTGCACAATAAACTGTGAATGACTGAGTTTTGAGTTTTTGAATTCCAAAATTGT
>NW_013757197.1:0-996 GCF_000517525.1 Limulus polyphemus | reverse complement strand
AAAATACCATGTGATGCCATTCGGGCTTAGCAATGCTCCTGCAACATTTGAGAGGCTGATGGAAAGAGTACTGGAAGGCCTACAATGGAGGATAGCCCTACTGTGCCTGGATGATGTCATTGTGTTTGCAACAACGTTTGATGAGGAAATGTCCCGGCTAGAGGAAGTATTCAAGCGTTTGAAAGCAGCAAACCTCAAACTCCATCCCAAGAAATGCCACTTGTTCCAAAAAGATGTGCTTTACTTGGGTCAAAAAAGGCCAGAAGTTTGAATGGACAGTTTCTTGACAGCATTCTTTCAAGACGTTGAAAGAAAAATTGGCCTCCACTCCACTTTTAAAGCTTCCAGATCCCTCACTGCCGTACATACTGGGTTGTGAAGCTAGTAATGTCGGAATTGGAGGAGTGTTGTCTCAGAAAGTGGGCGAAAAACGAATATGTGGTGGCCTACTTCAGTAGGGTCCCGAGTAGACCAGAGAGGAACTACTGTGTAGCATGGAGGGAACTCCTTGCTATAATAAAGAGTCTGACATATTTCCATCCTTACCTCTATGGGGCTAAGTTTACCATTAGGACAGACCATGCTGCATTACGCTGGTTAAGATCATTAAAGATCCCAGAGGGACAATTGGCACATTGGATCGGAAAGATAAACCAGTATAATTATGATATTGAATAGAGAGAAGGAAAATCTCATGGAAATGCCGACGGACTGAGCCGAAGACCCTGCAAAAAAGAAAGGTTGAACTAACCAGGTGTCATCAAGTTGAATTCAAAGTGACTGAAGGAGTTGATGATGGTGAAGTGGAACCAGGTATAGATATTAAAGCAGAACAGGAGAAAGATCAAGATTTGAAGCCAATAATTGATTTTCTAAAAGCAAGTATTTTACGCCCTGCTTGGGAGAAAGTGTCTAGCTTAAACCCTTTGACAAAGAACTATTGGGCACAATGGGACCAGTTGAAGCTTGAAAACAGTAGTCTTGTCCGAAGATGGG
>NW_013757196.1:0-2374 GCF_000517525.1 Limulus polyphemus | reverse complement strand
TTCATTGTCATAGTTGGTAGTCTATTATAATCTTTACTTTTTTCTTGACAGGTAATCTTGCTGAAAAAAAGGAACAGGATGGAGATGTATTTTCAATAAAAATTAAAGTCGTGGTAGGTGTAAACCAGAGAGAACTAAATAATGATGCAACAAATAGTAAAATATTACCCAAAAAACGTACAGAAAATACATTCGTGCCATTACATAGGAAGGGACAAATCAATTTCGACAATTACGGCAAAAGTGGTTTTGCTGGATTAAATAATCATGAAAAGTTCGGATATTTTAATAATCGTCAGATGCATGATGTGTTCCGAAGAAAAAATAATATCCATAAATCTAGAAAAAAACAAGAGTGACCGTAATACAAAAAGCCCTTAAAGGAAACATACCAGATAATGTTACCAAAAAAGTTAAAAGGATACATGATTTTGATAATCAGAGGCGTCAAATGCTACATGGTGGGGTGAAAGGACAGCATTTGACGTATAAAACTGCTAATAGAAATGATCATTTACTTGATCATCATGATAAAAACATATATACGAATGCAGGTATTTCTTCAATAGCAACTGAATATGCATCAGGTGGACACAGTGTAAACGAAATGAATGACGGTCCTGCAAGTAGTAAAGTGTCATACAAAAAACAATTAGTAAATATATTCAATCCATTTTATATGAAAGAAAACTCCATCCAATTAGAGAAAAATGAAGAAACTAGTTTTACTGATGCAAATGAAAATATAAGGTTTAGCTCTTTTAAAAATCCTAAGAAGAACATAGCTAGTAAGATTGGGAAGAGAATAAGGTTGATGCATAAGCAGCATAATATTGCTAAAAAACTAAATAATATACATCGAGTGGAAAATATACCACATTATGTAACAAAAGAAACTAAAATGAATTCTGACTTGGTTAATCAAAGACATCAAATACTACATGACATTTCAAAGAACCGTCCTCTAGAGCATAACACTATTATCAGAGATAACGAATTTTCAAATATTTTAATCTCATTGTCCACCGAAAAATGCTATTTCGAACAAAATTCAGCCCAAAGTGTACTTTTCTCTAGTTGTTTTGTTTTTCTTCTTATTCCCGTATTTCTATATTCTTTTTATTTAACACGTTAAATTTCTACATTTTGAATAAACTAACATTTAAAAAATGATAGTAGTATTCGGCATTCCCGTTCTGGAAGGATGCTGCCTCTATAATGGGTTTCCAGGTGAAGAGATATCAAAGGATGTCTCCTGAGTGTTAATGACTATTACGAAATATGCAAAGGATGCCAACACCTGTTACGTAATAGACAAAGGATGTCTACACGTAAAGGTAATATGCAAAAAAACCTAGGGTTAGACCGTTAGATAACAGGCGTGACTGTCGTATTGAGAGGAGGCAATGACGTCATAGTTCCATGAAGTTGCCCCACAGGGTATCTTAGGGGAGCATTAACATCATGGTTCCATAAAAGAGGGCGTTTTTGTAGGTGACATCGCAAGTACATCATCATCAGATATCTCAACATGTAATTACGTCATCAACAGTGTAGTTTTTACTTCTATAGGTAACTATAGATAATAAAAGTTATTTAATAGTTTACATGTAAAACAGATATTTGAACAAGACAGTTAACATAGCTGATCGTGTTTTTATTTAATAATTAATTTTCATGTGTCAAACGTTTCGAATACTTTACAAGTAAGACTATTATTTTAACGAGACAACGATTATGACATAACTAATACTTTGTACAAGCCCGCATTAAGGTAGTTTGAGACCCTGACGCACTTATTTTTATGAGGCCCCTTGAATAGGGTACCAGCAAATTTGAAGTTAAATATAATTAATAAATACTAAGTTAATTACAGATTCGTCGTAGAACAGATTCGAGTTTGTTGTTTTTTTTCTGATTGTTTTGATGCATTGTTGGGCGGATGATGTTTCACTGTCATAAAAACTGTACCATTTCAACGTTACAGATCTTTCTAGATCTGGAGAGTATATGTCTCCCAATCTTTCACTCACTGACTAGATAGGTCAATAAAACAGGTTAGGAAGAAGTGCAAAGATACTTAGGGAATATATTATAAAATATAGCTATTTATACATTAATAATTAAGTTTTATAAAATAATACTTACTTTCTTTTGAAGTTTTATAAAATTTTGTAATTTAAAGCTTTCTTATGTACAAAGCACTTTTTATAGTTGAAATGAAAAGATGAATAATTATTAAAAGGTCAAATAAATATATAGTTTTGACCCACTATCCAGTTGTAAATTACAATTCGTTAATATATTTTTCTAAGGCCGACTCTCATGAAATTTATAACCAATAGATAGCTTAGAATTCAATTGATTGACAAGC
>NW_013757195.1:0-3821 GCF_000517525.1 Limulus polyphemus | reverse complement strand
CGAAATCCGGATTATATTATTGTAAGTCCGTAGACATACCGCTGTGCCACTAAGGGGGGGGGGGGCTCGATATTATGTGTAATGTAGACATACTCTGTATTTCAAATGTCTTTTTAACTTTTATTTTTATAAAGAAATTATTTTCTGTTATACTGAATATTTTAATCATTTCAGCCCGTACTTAGTGAAAAGTCGATATACCACCAACTGTGAACATTATCTTGTCAGCTGTCTTGGACATCGAGACTTAGAAACGCTGATTTGGGTCTTAGCCTTAATTCAAAGAACATATCACATGATTTTACACATGAGAGGAGAGCTTCATCAACTTAATTAGCTATAGGGTCGAAAGAGTCCACTCGGTTTGAAGTTTGTATGTGTGACCTTTCTATAGTATACCTGCAATGTTAATCTCAGATAAAAGTGGAAATTCTATTAGTTTTAGTAGAAATATGTCAACATATTCATAAAGATTTATGAAAATATCTACAGAAAGTTAAGATTATAATTTTAATTTCTACAGTAGTAATGGTTAAACATAAATATTCATTTCAAAAATAAAACCATTACTTCAATGAGACAGTCACATTGTTATTCTAGAGCCGATTTGTTTTTCTATGACTAAAGTATCGATTTAGTGCACATTTATTATATTGTAGTTTATTATTATAGTTTTTGATTCTATATTTAATTTGCATCATATATTTTTGTATTTTTTGACATTTTATATGTAAAACACTTGATAATATCGCTAACTCATTTGTTCCATAGTTTCACTTTTGTAATTATTATGTTGTATAACATACTTTTACATCTGTTCGCCTTGAAAAAGATGTTTATTTAAGTCTCTAAACAATTTATAATTTATAATAATTTAAATTTCATGTTTAGCTGTAAAAGTTAATCTACATCATTGTTCCACTAAAGGATCTATGTTGGATACACTCGCTAGGGCTAACAGCTCACTAGTAGTACGAGCTATATCTAACTTGGTTCGTGTAACCGCATATTTTGAAACTTCTTATGTCGGGAATTTTAAAAATCACGGCCCAAAAGGCAATAAAACAATGAATAATTATAAACAGTTGTGTATGGTTAAGAAGTTTTAAACCATTTAGTGTAAAGAAATGTTGTTTCCTGCTACAA
This sequence comes from Limulus polyphemus, assembly GCF_000517525.1. Taxonomy (NCBI): domain Eukaryota; kingdom Metazoa; phylum Arthropoda; class Merostomata; order Xiphosura; family Limulidae; genus Limulus; species Limulus polyphemus. Next base: position 2,675 of record NW_013757195.1, on the reverse strand, counting down.
TTTGAAGTAATTCTAGAAAGAAAAAAAATGTAATTTTGATTTATTTTGTATTTTTTATGGTGGTTACGAGGTCGGTTAATTTGACCTAGTCTGTACTGACTAAGAATAGCACAAATAAAAGATAAACTATGAAGATTTATCGAAAAAAGAGATAGTTAAACTAACGGTCGGACCGTCAGTAAGGGCCACTGCGCCACGGTTACTGCGGCCCTGCATATGTCATGTAATAAGTTTACTCAAGCATACTATCTTAATTTGTAGGTAAATCCATCACTGAACGAGACAAATATTATACACAGCTAATAATTTACATAATCTACTTTTACAATTACCTGTTGCTTCATGGACAAAACACTTATTAATATCCCATATTCATTAGTTTATAAGTTTTACTTCTCTAATTCATATAACATATAATTATCTGTCCTGAAAAACACTTGTTTGTAAGGAAACAGAGGAGCAGAACAACCCAACCAGCCCTTTCAAGGATTGAGTGATTATCAACCCACTGTAGCAGTTAAAAATTCTAGCACAAGTGCAGTTTCATCCCTTGATTCGCAAAAGGAAAGAGCATGTCAGATTAAAAATCTCACTACTAATTCTGGCGAGGAAGACGATCTCTCTCTCGTCTGATCCAGCGTTATGACCAGCGGACAGGAAAAGAATAATAAAATTTTGGACTCGCAAAAATATGATTCCAGAACAAAATTAAGCAGCGCAAGATTTTTCAGCGTCAAAGAGAGGTATGCATTCAACAGATGTTTAGATATGCTGTTCAATGGACTTTTTAACTAAAAGATTATACTAAAAAACGACGAAACAAAAAAAAAGAGATTGGTGGATATATTCTTTTTAAAGATTCTGATGACTTATTTATAAAAGGATTCTGCGATTGGTCTAGAGCTATACAAAACCATGAAAAAAGTAAAGCTTACATTTCTTCTGTGCACTGCTGGATGAGACAAACTAATAACATAGAAACTGTGGATTCCAAGTTAAATAATGATTTAGAAAACGAAAAACGATATTGGCGGGAGATATTGTTAAATGTCTAAAATTCTTGTGTGGAAGAGGATTAGCACTTAGAAGCGATAGAGAGGAGACTGAAGATTTAAACAATGACAACGTTTTAGCTGCATTAGAATTTCCAGCTATATTCGATTCATTCTTGGCCAAGCACCTTGAAATGTGTGGAAATAAAGGCCGGGCGAGGAGTTACCTCGTATTTATCCTCCATAGTTTTTGAAGAAATTATTATTTTGATGGCTTATAAGATTTATAAGACAATTGCGGATTAAATTTGCGATGCCAAATATTTTTCAATTATTGTAAATTCCTCACCCGATGTCTCACACTCAGATCACTTAGCTATAATATTGCGATACGTGGACGAGGAAAGTGATACACAGGAGCGTTTTATCGGTTGTGATTCTTCAAGTGGGCATACAAGAAAAGTCATGGCTGAAGTTGTCGTAGAAAATTTAAATAAGATGGGAATCGACATTCAAAATGCACGTGGACAATCGTAAGATAACGTAGCAAATATGTCCGTTAAATAAAATGGCCTACAAACGCATCTCAAAACCATAAACCAATACATTGATTGCATCCCTTGTGCAGCACAATCATTGAATCTAGTAAGTGTGAATGCAGTGGAAAGTTGCGAATGTGCATCAAATTGTTTTTAATTTTCTTTAAACTCTGTACAATTTTCGTATGAAAACTACGACAGAATTTATACCAACCTTGAATATTTATCTAAGGATATTGATGCAAGGCAAACAGTAAGAAATGAAACTACTGCTTTGATGAATAAAATAATAACGTTAGATATTACTTTTATGACAGTGTTTTGGTATAAAATATTTCGAAGATTTTATTAGTTCAATTGCTAAGCTTCAAGAAAAAAGCCTTGATTTGTCTAATGCTGTAAAGCGTATCAGTTCACTGAAGGAATATGTAAATACGAAGAATTCGATAGAATCGAAATTCAAGCTCATCAGCTTTCAAATATAGTAGAAGACCAGTTTAGGAGTGAGATTTATAGAAAGAGAAAAAGAAAGCATCAAAGCAATCAGAAGAAAACAAACTTTAATCTGTTTTTCCTAATGTTGACGTGGCATTAAGAATGTACTTGTGCCTACCCGCCACAAATTGCAGTTCAGAGTAGAGTTTTTTCTAAAATGGCTAGAGAAGAAAATGAATTGCGTGCTTCGGTGTTAAATGAACGCTTAAATGCCCTTTCCATGCTCACTATAGAATGGAATTTCCTTAGGCAAATAGATTATGAAGATGTAATTAGAAATTCTGCTTCTGCCAAAGCAAGGAATAAACGATTTTTGAGTAATGTTTTGGCATGTTTCGGTAATGTTGTACAATAATTATATTGAGTTTTATGTACCTAATTCATTCTTACTTGTCATGTTGTACAAGTAAATAATTATTATTATTATCGTTTAATTTTAATATATCATCATTAAAAATTAGATACATCATATTCTAATTTACTTTGAATAATTAGCTCATATTCTGTAATTGACTTACTTTGTATTAATTATATTTAACTTCAAATTTGCTTGTACACTATTCAATGGTCCTCATAAAAATAAGTGCGCCAGGGTCTCAAACTACCTTAATGCGGGCTTGGACAAAGCACCAATAGTCTTACTTGTAAA
>NW_013757194.1:0-1798 GCF_000517525.1 Limulus polyphemus | reverse complement strand
ATTTTGAGTTCTGTACATTGAATCATTTTAATGTAATGAGTTGCGTATGACAAAAGAGCACAATCCGAAAACTTTTTCAGTGCAGTTCTTCCCAGAAAAAATCATTTTTTACAAAATGTTCACTTTTATAAACTTATTTCAATCAGTTATGAATACTACGATTAGTAATTACAAGTACAAACAGCCGCCCATAGAGCGGCGTTTCTGCTAGTTATTTTAATTCTGTAAGGTGTATTCTACCATACAACAGTAAGTGTTGAAGGGGCAGTTTGTGGGTGTATCGTTCTCCACGTTATGCATTAAAATCAATTTTATGAATATTTAATAATTGACCAAGTTCTCCTTAGCTTAGTTTGGCTTATATCGTTCACTAGTTCCATCTATAGACGCGTATAATAATTAAAACTATTCACGGTACGTTTGTTAAAAAACTGCTTTGTCACCGAAAGAGAAACCATTAATGTCTATAATCACAGTAGCAACTCCAACCACTTTTGGAAGTAGGTATCTCTGTTTCTATATAAACAGAATGTAATTTTGGGTGAAGTCTGTTGAAGGCAAACCATATAATGAAGTAAGGTAGTATATAAAATATGGGTATTTCATTCTTTTGAACTTAGAAATATGTCTGTTTTTGACACTTTAGGATGTATAAACGTTATTAATATACAGGGAAAATGTGTTTCACCTTCAAAGGTTTTAAGTATCATCAGAACTGTAACAGAACTATCTATTTCAGAAAATTGGTAAGTTAAACAAAATAAAATTAGATCAAATAAAGACCCTACATTTTTATTTAGGTCTCTTCTAGTTGTTTTATGGCTACTTAAAACACTCATTTATAAAGGTGATAAAGGAACGCAATTATCAAAATACGTTAAATATCGACCACATACTAAAGGATAGTACGTAAATTATAAATATAAAAATAAACATTTAATTTACAAAGTTACTTTTAGTTATGATTATTTTCATTCATTAAAATATAAATAATTATAAAAATTACTGAATGTAAGCAAACTAAATCTAATCAACAAAGTATTAAAGAAAGAAAATTACCGAATAATTCAGGGAGCAGAAGATATATAGAAGCTTAACGTCTAATATATCTACCCCCCTCCTATTATAAATTCTGGCCGATGGGGCCCAGATATTTTTTTATGTATAAACCAATTAGGGTTAACTCCCGTATCAACCAAGATATCGATATAACTTGCTGTCATCCCTGTCACAGTACTTTCCTCTCATCCCATGTTAGTAGAAAGGAAAAAACAGCATTACAGTAAACACAAAATCAATTAAACATGAGACTATAACACTTTTAAACTCACACCTACCCTCTTAAGGATGAAATAGTTAACAATACATTCAATATAAAATAAACCACTATACAATTGTAAGAATGCAAAACAAGTCCATTTAATGATGGTAAACCTGTCATTATACAAAAAACTTTGGTTGGAAAAAAAATACATCAAATCATAATGTATTACAAAATTAACCATTTCATAACACTTATCATATATAATATAAAATAACCTTCTGACAGTGAAGAAAAATACGAAATGATTCCTCTTAAAAATCATATTAAACAAACTATAAACTAGTATGCAAACTATATACATTAATGAGAATTCAAAATAACGTAACCGTTTCAAAGGAAGCATATATATACACCAACCAGTTCACCATTAAAATATATATATATATATATGTGCAGTATAATAAAAAACTCAGTGAAAAACATTTAACTAAACACATTACACAGCTAAATTATGTAAAAATCATATTAGAATAA
>NW_013757193.1:0-2076 GCF_000517525.1 Limulus polyphemus | reverse complement strand
TATATATAAGAGTTAATTATTTTCCAGGTTACTCGTGTTCATATGGTTTATCAATCATCTAGTTTTGTGTTCATTATCTAACCGACATGTATCCAAGCAAAGTTAGAAATTCAAGTTTTGAAGTAACGTAGTTAGTTTTAGAGCATTCTATTAGTAATAATATATAACTCCGGAGGTTCAATATGTGTCATTTACACATAACTTTTATCTATTATTCATTTTTTGTTTGTTTCATTGTTTGTAAGTAAGTACAAAGCTATATAATGGGTTGTCTGTGCTCACCACGGGTATACGAACCTGGTTTCTAGCGTCATAAGTCCGCATACTTACGGCTGTCCAACTATTATAGAATAAGAGTGTAAAATTATCATTATATATAACCCGCGAGATCCTTTGTATTATTGGTTATAGTTATTCTTAATTATTAACATTTTTAAAGTTAAAGTCTTCAGAAAGCACCAGAAAAAAACCTTCAAAATCATGGTTATGAATAAATAAAGTTCCTAAGTTTTTAACATAAAATAAACGTCAAAGCGCTCGAATTTTTTTTTTTTTTCATTTTATTGGTCATAAATGCTTAGAATGTCTTGTGTGAAGTGAAAGGAGAAGAGTGTAACTACGAGCATTTAACCCAGTTTCTAGAGTTATAAGTCCTCAGACTTACTGGTGTGCTACTGCGGGATCTAATGTTGTTCAATGTTAGTTTTATCTATTACTCATTTTTTCGTTGTTTGTAGACAAGCTACACAATAAGTCATCTGGGTTGTGTCCTCTACCGGTATACAAACTCAGTTTGTAGCGTTAAAAGTCCTCAAACTTACTGCTGTGCCACAAGGGGACCTAATGCCGTTCAACGTCACCCATAAACCAATTTACATTTTCATTAACGAGTAAACTATCATTATCTTTTCAGGTTTTTTAACAACAATGAAATTATAGAAAGTGTTCCTGTTTTATTTTTGATAATGGCAAGTGTTACTGGTGGAATTCTACTCATTGGGCTGCTTATGTATCAAGAACTACCACGAGAGTCAAATCAGGTTAGAGGAATTTGATTAAATAAGTTTACGAATGGAACTTTAGACGAAAAATTAAATTAGTATCCTATCATTTGAAAAAGTCCGACTTATTTACTTGTGCCAGTTTTACTTAAAGCGAGCTGTGATTAATTCAGCTGCAACTACAACTTCAATTCCCGATGTGATATAATATTTGTTTCTTTAAAATACCTTACTCCAGTTTATTAGCTAACATATCATTTAGCCAATTTCAACAGCTAACATTTAACATTTCCAAATACCATAAATTTAATAAAGGAACAATGTACGACATATAACTTTATAAAGCTACTGTACAGACTTCAAAACGTTTTGTTCTGTTAGGAAATACCATAAAAAACACTAAAACCTAAGAACTTTACATATTTATAACCATGACTTTAGGCCTTAAACTGTGCTTTGTAAGAACCTTAACTTAAGTTATGTAAAATTTTATTTCATGTAAGCGCTAAAATAATTAACACTGACTACTAACAATAATGTACAGGATCTCGTGGGTTATATTCGATAATAAAAAGCAAGAATGTTGATGATTTTCAGTAAAAAATAAGATAAGGTGCTTGAAAGTTGAAACTAGTAATCTATGTTTTACTTCAAGAAGCATCACATGAGTTTACAGAAATTTGTAACTTACCCATCAGAAGCAGGTTGGAGATTACTAGGATTCACAAAGAATGTCTGTACACTATTCATAAAGAGAGGAGTTATAGCTAAACCTGAAGCCACTATCCCTGTCACGAGGCCTTTCTTGGTGGGAAACCACTGTGAAAAGATTTGGTCATTTATTGCGTGACTTGCCTTTCAAATACGCAATGTAAATATTATAGCATATATAAGTTTGGAAGTGTATTATATGAACTATATGAGGTGTAGTCATCAGTCGCAAAGTTCCGTATTTGTATCATCAAACACAACCAATGAACACGAAATAAATAAATCTTTACACGTAAAGAAAAATACACCTCGTCTATACTCTATTGATAACTATATCTAGATTTCCAGCTGAGTAATAACTAGA
>NW_013757192.1:0-997 GCF_000517525.1 Limulus polyphemus | reverse complement strand
GATGGTATTCTTCTCCGGAGATGAGAAACTACAGATGGGAAATTGACGACTTGGCAAACGGTTATACCGAGAAAGTTACGGGAAGCTGTGCTGCATCAATCCCATGATACTTTAACAGGAGGACATCTCGGAATTAAGAAGACATTGAGACACCTACGACAAAGATTTTACTGGATAGGTATGAGGCGAGATGTGGAAGAATGGTGCAGGACATGCAGTACATGTAGTGCTAAAATGAGACCCAAGCATAAGGGACGCCCACCTTATGAAGAGTCGCCTGTGAATATGTTTGTGGAAGTGTTATCAGAAAGAATGGATGATATTCACCATCAAGTGCGTTCAAACTTGAAAACGTCTGCTGATTCGATGAAGCTATCTTATGATAAGAGATCTACTGAAGTCAGCTTTGAACCTGGAGACAAGATGTGGTTGTATAATCCCAGGAAGACGAAAGGGAAGTCTCCTAAGTTGTCTTCTCCATGGGAAGGCCCATATGATATAGTGGATCGTCTCTCAGACCTGACTTTCCAGATAAAATGTGGTCGGCGAGGTAAGCTAAGAACGGTGCATGCCAACAGGCTTTGGCATTATCATGGTCCACGACATTTCAGTTGGAATGAAGTGAACAATGAAACAAATGACGCTGCTGAAGACGTGTCACCTGATGAAGCCACTGTCAAAGAAGAAACTCTACTCAGTTTTGAGAAGGGAAACAGTGAAGCCCTTGATGAAGTTACTACCAGAAGCCAACGAGACGGAGGCCAGATGGAAGAAGATTTGTCCTGTAAAATTAAGAGAATTTGTTGAATTGTAATTTTGTGTTTGTAAATTCTGTACATTTAATTAAGTTATTGTTAATTGTTCGTTGGTTTAATGTAAGTGGCTATTGTTCGGGACGAACAATACTAAGGAAGGGGCAGTGTTACGACAGCGGAGGTCACGTGACACTAGTAACACGCCACGCGCTTCTAGAACGTTCATGAAGCATTGGGAGACT
>NW_013757191.1:0-1678 GCF_000517525.1 Limulus polyphemus | reverse complement strand
AGCATATTGGCCACAGTAGATAGTGATGCCCTTTGCCTGGCAGTTCTTGTGCGCATTGCTTGGAGTCTTGCTTGTTCTTCCTCAGCAGACTCTTGTTGTCTGGTTTGTGAATGCCTGGTGGCATCAGCAGTGAGGCGAGTCTGATGCTGTTCTTTTGTTTCCTGCAGTCTGCTCCTTCCTTGTTTGGCTATAATTCTTGTTTGTCATGCCTAACGAATAGTGGGACTGAACGTCATATTATAATGCCCCCCATGGCTGAAAGGGCGATCAATTTTGCTGAGACGGGTATTCGAACCCGCGACCCTCAGATTGACAGATGTGAGTTTCTGAAATTGTGTTTACGAATTCACATTTTATTGTGTTCTGAGAATTCTGTAAACAAGTACAAAATTACATGGATGACTAATTGAAACTTTCAAAAGAGGGGCGTTAATAAGTCGTTCTGCTGTTAACAAATTCATAAACAGGGATGATTAACTAAAACCATAGAAAGTTAGGCGAGTATACTCAGAGTATCAACATTGATAGGGATGATTATTGGTTTTAAAAAACTTTTAGAAAGAGCATATCTTAGTAGCAAAATCACTCTCTGCCTGGGCATTATCTATTGTGCATGTCACGAGGTTTTAGTGACTTACATTCAAGATTTTATTAAACTACTTTTTGTTTACGTTATAATAATTATTATAACATAAAATCGTAACTAATAATCCATATTTTAATAGCATATAAGTTTTAACTTCTTACTTTTATAAAGCGATGTTTTTTAAATATCCTGAATTTCCCCTAGTGTGAGATATGTGACATATTTTTTCTAAGCACCCCCCTTTTCTCTGTTTTGTTCACCACCCCTGCAATAAATACGAAATTTAACCAAAAGAAAGCCACGGTTTTCATCTATCAAATGAAGTATTATATTACGTTGTTTTCTGAACGGAGAATCATCAATTTCTCTGTTAGTACAAGTTTTGTTCCCACAGGAAAGATAATGATGGATTTGTAACGGCTCTTGTCACATAGGTAGAAAGCTGGAAAAATTGTGATAGTTAGGGGAAATTGTGTACTTTTTGCATATTATTATTATTATATGTTCTTTGATACATTATTTAATTGCATAAAAATTATATAGTGCATTACTGCCATTAGTATAAAAAGTAGGGTTAAGTGTCATTAACAGTCAACAGCAGAAAAAAAGACCCGGGTAAGTAGGTAATAGAGTAGCACAAGAGTTGGTGGTGGGTGGTCTTTCACTACTAAATTAGCTAGCATAGATACCTCTCGTGTAGCTTTGCACGAAATTCAAAACAACAAACATTTCTATTCCATGTGCATTTTCTTTAAAATATGAAAATGTAACATTTTAACTAGCATAAAATAACATAAACAATATTCTAAATACTGACTTTGAAAAAATAATTTTGATGTTACAACATTACATGAAAATTATGATAGAAAATTTTCTAGTAGAAAAAAAATGATTTTGTTAACTTTTAACAACACATACACACGTATACATTAGAGTCGGTTTTAATAGACCTGAAACCCATACATATAACTTTTTTTTTATTTTTTCTCTTCTTCTTAATATTCATACACAATGGATGGACTGACATTTGCTTTCCCAAATTATTTCTTGCCAGTAGAACTTTTCTAAACTCGACAAAATATATATATTTCT